>NC_053024.1:547614921-547915413 GCF_003073215.2 Triticum urartu | reverse complement strand
TTTTAGGATATTTAAGCTGTGCCCGGCCAGCCTGCATGGGATTCCTGGCATGTCTGAAGGGTGCCAGGCGAAAATGTCCCAGTTCTCTCGCAGGAACTCTCGCAGTGCGGCATCTACATCAGGGTTTAAATGTGCCCCGATGGAAGCTGTTTTATTGGGGTCCGTTGGATGGACCTGGAATTTGGCTATTTCGTCCGCCGGTTTAAAGGAGGTGGACTTGTATCTTTTGTCGAGTACCATGTCGTCTCTATTCACCATGGAGCGCAGCGCAGTCAGTTCCTCAGCCGCTAGGGCTCCGGATAGTGCCTCAAGGGCCAGTGCAGCTGTCTTGTTTTCGATGCGGAGTGCTATGTCCGGATCACTAGCAAGAGTGATGATCCCGTTGGGCCCGGGCATCTTGAGCTTCATGTACCCGTAATGGGGTATTGCTTGGAAGATTGTAAACGCTTCCCGCCCTAGCAGAGCGTGATAACCGCTGCTGAACGGAGCCACATGGAACGTGACCTCTTCGGACCTGTAATTATCCGGCGTGCCGAACACCACATCTAGTGTGATTTTTCCTGTACAGCGCGCTTCCCGACTGGGGATTATTCCTCTAAAGGTTGTGCTGCTTCGCTCAATGCGGTTCTAGTCTATTTCCATTCTTTGAAGGGTTTCCTCATAAATGAGGTTCAATCCGCTATCGCCGTCCATGAGTACCTTGGTAAGACGAAAGCCGTCCATTATTGGACTGAGGACCAATGCGGCTGGTGCTCGGGCTGTTCGGAATTTAGGTTCATCACTGGCGTTAAAGGTAATAGCCGTGTCACTCCATGGATTTATTGTTGCTACTTGGTAGACTTCGGCAAGGCTGCGGAGTGTCCTTTTTCGCATATTATTTGATGCGAAAGTCTCGAAGACTGTTAATACCATATTGGTGTCTATGGGGTGGCTTTCTGTGGCCTCCGGAATTAGGAGATTTTCGCCAATTTTGGCCACCTGCCGGAGTATCCAACATGCTCTAAGGCTGTGAGTTGGTGTGGCGTCCTCTGTACTATGAATTTTACAGGGTCCATTAAGCCATCCTTCCAATACGGTTCCATGCCCTGTAGAGGGTTTTTGCTTTTTGGTGTTTGACCCGGGTGTCTGGCGATGATGCACCCTTTTATTTCGGATTGGGTTTGCATTCAGGGCCAGATTGTCCCAAAATTTTATTTCGGTTTTCCAGGCGCTTTCCATCACACAGTACTTTCGTACTATGGACGCCAAGTCAGCGAAGCGTGTAATATCACGGTGACTTATGGCGTTGAGGATTCCCTTGTCCGTGCAATTATTGTAGAAGAATGAAATCGCGTCTTCCTCGTGGCAGTCCTTTATCCTGTTCATAACCAGGAGGAATCTGGCCCAGTAATGATGTACTGTTTCTTCGGGCTCTTGCCTAATTTGGGATAGATCGCTAATGTTCGGGTGGGTGGGTGGAATTAAATCCGAAGCCTCACCCCATCTGAGGCTCAGAGGCCGAGGAATTTCCAAACTCGGAAATTTGGATTCCTGGATGTTGTCCAATGAATCCAGTCCGTCGCCTGACTCTAAGTTCAGGTCTTGAGTGATATCCTCCCCTCTGCGGGTATCCGGCTTGGAGGGATCGGGAATCCGGACGTAACGAGTCCTTAAGATAGATGAAGGGTCGCCGCACTGTCCCTCTACCACGGCAACATGATGGGTGACTTGGGGAGAGCTAATCTCTCTCAGATTGGGTTTAGGCCCAATCTGGTCATAATCCGTAGCGACTCCAAGGGCGGCGAAGCGATCCAAGAGCTCGTTTATGGAGGAGAGCTCCATTGGATCTAACTGCTCGGCGAGTTCCGAGCTGACATGAAGATTGTTTTCGATGGCTCGAGAGGTCATCGTTGGCGCAGAAGCCGAATAGGCGGTTATAAGAAAACCACCTAGCCGGAGGGTTTGGCCGACAGCCAAAGCTCCCTTAGCAACGGTGCCATCTTTAAAGACGGGGCGAGGCATCCTTCCTGATGGCGACGACACAGAGTAACTCTCAATGAAATCACCAATGTCGGTGTCAAAACCGGCGGATCTCGGGTAGGGGGTCCCGAACTGTGCGTCTAGGCCGGATGGTAACAGGAGGCAAGGGACATGAAGTTTTACCCAGGTTTGGGCCCTCTCGATGGAGGTAAAACCCTACGTCTTGCTTGATTAATATTGATGATATGGGTAGTACAAGAGTAGATCTACCACGAGATCGGAGAGGCTAAACCCTAGAAGCTAGCCTATGGTATGATTGTTGTTCTGTATGTTTTCCTACGGACTAAAACCCTCCGGTTTATATAGACACCGGAGAGGGTTAGGGTTACACAAAGTCGGTTACAATGGTAGGAGATCTACATATCCGTATCGCCAAGCTTGCCTTCTACGCCAAGGAGTCTTCAATCTTGTATCTTCATAGTCGAGGAGTCCGGCTGAAGGTATAGTCCGGCTATTCGAACACCCCCTTATCCAGGACTCCCTCAAAGGCCTTCAGAGCAGATAGTGCTACCTGTCGAAGCAGATCTCTTGTTGGGTCCTGATAGCTCCTCAGAGATGGATTCAGAGATAGATGACCAGTCCTATTCCCCCACTGAGGTGTATGCTCTAACTTGGCACGGTTATACTGCTCATATCATGCATACGGTGTCTTGCATTGCATAGTTTAGACATCATATACACAATATTCAACACCATGTTCTTAGTTCAGACATCATATCGAATGCCCTCTGTTTAGCATATAAATCACATATGTGAATTAAATGATGCGATCCTGATTACTTAGATAACATGTAGGTGAATTATGTCATGTGATCCTGTTTAGTTATTCATCATATCTTTGAATTATGTTATGCTATGCTATCCAGTTTAGATAGACATCATATATGTGAAATTATGTCATGCTATCCGTTTTAATTAAACAATATACATGTCAACTATTTCATGCCCTCTTTTTTCCACACTATCTATTGCATCTGTCTCTCATACAATGTCTGTACATTCAACTATGTTTCCTGTTTATCAGCCATTTGAATTGGAGCGGGTGATGCCAGTATCTAGCGGACTAAAAACACGGTCTTCAAATAAAACAGTGCTACCTCTTGGTGGAGATAGCACCCCGGTTGTACATGCACAAGAACCAGCCCTACCACACATAACCCAAACTCTCGCAGATTGTACCCCTACTACGATGGACAGAGAACCAGCTTCACCCAATCTAACCCCAACCCCAGCCGATAGTAACCCAGTTCTTGTTGACACAGCACCATCTCCACCACAGAGCTCCCAAACAAGAGTAGTTAGTAAGGCAGCTCCAGTGCCCAAAGGGCCAGTACTATCACGGTGAACCCCAACTCCACCAGTTAGTACGCCTATTCCTGTGGAGGAAGCACAACCAGCTAGTCGTAGTTTAGCATCTATCGCATTTGATGTTGTTAAATCGTATGTGCGTATCTTCCCATCTTGGAAATATTATACCGAAGATGAAGGAAAATGCCAGTTGCAGGTGTTTGTCCAGGAGTTATGTGCAAGTAATGTTATTCATGGCAATTACTTTGCTTCGTCCCATACATCCTACCTCCATGATGGTTATAATACAGCAAATTTTCCCATTTTTCTCTATAGAGAAGGACCGATTTGGAAACTCAGGATGAGGTAACCTGTGCTAATACCTCTGCTATCTTCAAGAATGCTTGGTGGCAGTATCGGAATTACCCGAAGAAAACGTACTTCACCGGCAAAGAAACTCATCAAATTCCCTTACGTTCTCCTGAGACACATTTACTGGACGATGACTGGGAACGCCTTGTTCTGTACTGGTCCCAAACCAAGAATGTGGTAAGGTTTATGAGCTCATTTTCTATTTTTAAGTATTATATTCTTGCGTCTTACTGTACTCTGTTCATGTAGAACAAGTGCCTAAACCTGAAGAACAACTGTTCTAATTTAAGATTCCATTGCTACCATAGGACATAGATATATGTTTGTTTGATGCTTTTATTATGTACTAGTACTTGGCAATAGAAGACTTGGTAGTTTAATCCTGTCCACCTTACTAATGAACTGGTTCACCGAAATGAGTTTCATATACTAGTACATGCTAAACTTGTTATGTGTCTGCTTGTTTCTTCTTTTAGAATGCTGACAGAATATTGGGGAAGAGTGCCTTATTAAGGAACGGTAAAGGAAGTAATGCAGATAAGGTTCAGGATAGTGACACATCCTGTCTTGGTTTAGTGTTGGAGTTACTGGCCACTACCGCTTGCACAAGCTATTCAAACTCACTGTCTGAATCAGTTCGGTTTCTTGAGTCTCAACTACAAGCTGAAAGACATCGTTCAGCTGTGCTGCGACAAGAAGCGGAAGGACTACGGAAGTCCCTGGAGCATTCAGATGCATACTTTCTGGTGCAACAGCAAGCATTGGAGGATTTTAGTGCCAAACAGGACAAAGCTAATCATCTTGCTAAGCTTATTGCCAGCATGGTGGATACCCAGGATAACGTTTCTTGAGCTCTTCTGAAGTTGTTTCAGTTATGCTCTTGTTTTGCTGCCGCGTTTATTTGCACTGGTGGCCAATTTTGACAGCCAGTGTATATGATATGCTGCTTTGTTCCCTATATTTGCACTGGTGGCGAACTTTGATGCCCAGTGGATGTAGTATGTGTAATAGCCGTGATAGCCTAGCGTTAGTTGCTTGCTTATTTATTTCCTTGTTGTCTTGTTTATTTGTTTGCTTGTAGTTATTGCAGTTCTTTTTCCGCGGTTAACTAGTGGCTGCAATAACCTATTTTTTAAAACTAGGCCACAATAACCATGGGCTAATATTTAATGTAGTGACACTGGGCCTCCTACGGGCTGTAGAAACAGTGGGCCTTCTACGGGCCGTAGAAATAGTAGGCCTTCTATGGGCCGTAGAAACAATGGGCCTTCTACGGGCTGTATCATCAATGGGCCTTATACGGGCCGTATGATCGATTGGCCAAACATGGGCCAATAACAGGCCGCATTATGGCCGTAAATGGGCTAGAGTTGGAATCGTTCGTTCATGGGCCGACCGTAACGGACCATCGTTAATAGGCCGTATTTGATGAGGCTATGAAAATGGCCCAACGTATTAACGGACCACAAACGGGCCGGCTGTAACCACGGGCTGAATTTGGCCCACAAGCAGAAAATGACAGTAACGGGCCGTAAGTAAACGAATGCTGGAAATGAGCCCAAGAATAAATGGGCTCTGAGAAGGCCGAAAGATAACACGGGCTGGAAACGGCCCAACGGAATAACGGGCCGTTAATGGGTATAAAGTGATACACTATTCATTACAGGCCAGTTTCACCACGGGCCGTTAATAGGCCAATAGTTACATAGGGCCTCATATGGGCCAAAAGACGTCATGGGCCATACATGGGCCAGAAGTGAAAACGGGCTAGAATCATATTGGATGGCCCAGATGACGCTACTGGGCCTAATTCGGATAGGGCGTAACGGGCCTTGGGTTAGCGGGCTGTAAATGGGCTATATGCGAACAGGCCGTTAACAGGCTTTCCATGGGCCGGCCCGCCACCTTTTGACCAAGTCAAATGGGCCGGCCTTTTCACAGGAATGGGCCTCTGTTGGGCCGTGTCATGTGTCGACGTATCATAGGCGCCTATCCGACCCACTGACGAGCTGACACGTGTTTCGTCTGGCCAATAAGAATTTTACACGTGGAAATTTCCCATTGGTCGGGTCTGTTAACGGGTTATCGGATACAAAACCCGACCCGATAGCTTAACGACGTTCCGTTATAGTGGATGCCACGTGTCGGTCACCCTTGACGAAAGCACTTCTGTGACGCGCGATTTATCATCATGGAAGTGGACACTTCCGTGATGATAATTTTGGTAATGTCATGGAACACTTCTACGACAGCACAGGTATGACTATCTTGATTCTGTCATAAATTTGTCATGGATGTACATGCATGACAAAAAAAGCGACCTATTGTGACAAACACGTATCATCACGGAAGTGTATTTTTTGTAGTGATTAAGCATAGCAAAGTCATAGCAACATCAATCTCAGAACATAGTGGACACTAGGGATCAAACCCTAACAAAACTAACTCGATTACATGATAGATCTCATCCAACCCATCACCGTCCAGCAAGCCTATGATGGAATTACTCACGCACGGCCGTGAGCATCATGAAATTGGTGATGGAGGATGGTTGATGATGACGATGGCGACGGATTCCCCTCTCCGGAGCCCCGAACGGACTCCAGATCAGCCCTCCCGAGAGGTTTTAGGGCTTGGCGGCGGCTCTGTATCGTAAAACGCGATGAATTCTTCTCTCTAATTTTTTTTCTCTCCAAAACCAAATATATAGAGTTGGAGTTGAGGTCGAAGGAGCTCCAGGGGGCCCACGAGGTAGGGGCGCGCCCTAGGGGGTAGGCGTGCCCCCCACCCTCGTGGACAGGTGGTGGGACCCCTGGCCTTCATCTTTTGCAAGGATTTTATTATTATTTCCGAATAGATGTTCCGTGAAGTTTCAGGTCATTCCGAGAACTTTTGTTTCTGCACATAAATAACACCATAGCAATTCTGCTGAAAACAGCGTCAGTCCAGGTTAGTTCCATTCAAATCATGCAAGTTAGAGTCCAAAACAAGGGCAAAAGTGTTTGGAAAAGTAGATACGACGGAGACGTGTCAAGGAGGACACTTGATATTCAACCTCTTTATAAAGAGGCCAAGGCCCGTCCTTTTTTTTTCCTCTCGCACTCAATCGAATCCTTCCCCCACCCAAGGCTCAGGTCAGGCGCTTTGGACCTTCAACCATGTCTGGATCCAACCTTTAAGGTCGATGGATGCCTTCCTCCGTCACAGAGGAAGACACCAAGAAGCTAAGAGAGGCCAGGTATTTGACCGGCGAAATCTCGCACAGGCTGCCTGCTCGAGGGCGGGTCATTCCCACTCCGGAACCCAGCGAGAGCGTTGTATTCATCTCTCACTTCCTCCGAGGGCTAGGCCTTGCTCTAGATCCCTTTGTCAGAGGGCTCATGTCTTATTATGGGCTGGACTTCCATGACCTGGCCCCGGATTCCATCCTTCACATCTCGTCGTTCATCGTTGCGTGTGAGGCCTTCCTCCGCATTACCCCACACTTCGGCCTATGGCTCAAAACTTTCAATGTGAAGCCGAAGATGATTGGGGGGAGACACGCAGAGTGCGGAGGTGCCGTAATAAGCAAAGGCGCCGATGTTCCATGGCCAAAAGGTTCCTTGGTGTCCAGTTTATGGCAACAGGAGTGGTTTTATATCACAGCTCCCCGGGGTACCAAGTGGGTGGCCGCCCCTGCCTTTCGCTCGGGCCTCCCACCACAACTGACGTCATGGATCAACAAGGGGCTGGACTGGGGGCCAGTAAATGATGTGCCGATATTGCAGAGTCGCATCCGATATCTCCTTGAGAGAGATGTCAGCCTGGTCATGGTAATGCAACTCATGCTAGTTCGTCGAGTCCCGCCTTGCAAACGTTGACCCCTCCGTATGTGGGAATTCAACCTGGAAGGACCGCGAACTATTCAGCACACCCTCGGCATGACGCTCAAAGAGATGTACAAATTGTTCTTCGGACCACAAATAAAGTGTCTGGACACCACCGAGGATGCGGGTCTGAGCTGTAATCGCCCAGATACCCAAGTAAGTAATCCCGTGGCCGAACATGCTATCTTTTTATTTATCATAACATCATTGTAAAAAGTCGCTCTTTGACCAGGACTGGGTAACAAAGGAGAAGATGATCAGGTGTTCGCCCCCCCCCCTTGCCGAAGGCTCGGCCGATCCAGTACTAGCCAGAATGCTCGAGCCGGCGCCTTATCAGGCGCCCTCAGGGGAAGATAAAGGGGGGAATAAAGAGGCTGAAAGCATGCCTCACTCATTATTCATCCAAACCGGGGGAATTAGCACCTCCACGAAGGAGGATAACCAGGGAGAAGAATCTGAAATTCCCTCTCCCCAAGGAAGGAAGAGGACCACCTTTGAAGACCCTAAAACAAAGGTTTCCAAACGGGGGAAGAAATCTTCACCAGAGGGTCCTGCCTCGAAGGGTACTCTTGCCGCATGGGGCCGCAGGGGGATCAGCCCTCTACCGAGCTGTAAGTAAATAAAAAGTACTTAATAGTAAAATATCCTACATTACTTCTGAAGACAATAACCGAAGCATATATCTTGTAGTTCGGATCGTAGCCTGATACGTCTCCAACGTATCTATAATTTTTGATTGCTCCATGCTATATTATCTACTGTTTTGGACAATATTGGGCTTTATTATCCACTTTTATATTATTTTTGGGACTAACCTATTAACCGGAGGCCCAGCCCAGAATTGCTGATTTTTGCCTATTTCAGTGTTTTGAAGAAAAGGAATATCAAACGGAGTCAAAACGGAATGAAACCAACTGGACAAGTTATTTTTGGAAGGAAAGCTACCGGAAAAACTTGGAGTGCATGTCAGGAAAGGAACGAGGGAGCCACGAGGCAGGGGGCACGCCCACCCTGAAGGAAATATGCCCTAGAGGCAAAATAAAGTTATTATTTATTTCCTTATATCATGATAAATGTTTATTATTCATGCTAGAATTGTATTAACCGGAAACATAATACATGTGTGAATACATAGACAAACAGTATGTCACTAGTATGCCTCTACTTGACTAGCTCGTTGAATCAAAGATGGCTAAGTTTCCTAGCCATAGACATGAGTTGTCATTTGATTAACGGGGTCACATCATTAGAGAATGATGTGATTGACTTGACCCATTCCATTAGCATAGCACTTGATCGTTTAGTTTGTTGCTATTGCTTTCTTCATGACTTATACATGTTCCTATGACTATGAGATTATGCAACCCCCATTTACCGGAGGAACACTTTGTGTGCTACCAAACATCACAACGTAACTGGGTGATTATAAAGGTGCTCTACAGGTGTCTCCAAAGGTACTTGTTGGGTTGGCGTATTTCGAGATTAGGATTTGTCACTCCGATTGTCGGAGAGGTATCTCTGGGCCCTCTCGATAATGCACATCACTTAAGCCTTGCAAGCATTGCAACTAATGAGTTAGTTGCGGGATGATGTATTACGGAACGAGTAAAGAGACTTGCCGGTAACGAGATTGAACTAGGTATTGGAGATACCGACGATCGAATCTCGGGCAAGTAACATACCGGTGACAAAGGGAACAACGTATGTTGTTATGCGGTTTGACCGATAAAGATCTTCGTAGAATATGTAGGAACCAATATGAGCATCTAGGTTCCACTATTGGTTATTGACCGGAGACGTGTCTCGGTCATGTCTACATAGTTCTCGAACCCGTAGGGTCCGCACGCTTAAAGTTCGGTGACGATTGTTTTTTTTTTTTTTTTTTTTTTTTTTTTTTTTTTTGTTTTTTTTTTTTTTTTTTTTTGTTTTTTTTTTTTTTTTTTTTTTTTTTTTTTTTTTTTTTTTTGTTTTGATGTACCGAAGGTTGTTCAGAGTCCCGGATGTGATCACGGACATGACGAGGCATCTCGAAATGGTCGAGACATAAAGATTGATATATTGGAAGCCTATATTTGGATATCGGAATCGTTCCAGGTGAAATCGGGATTTTACCGGAGTACCGGGGGGTTACCGGAACCCCCCAGGGGTTAATGGGCCTACTTGGGCCCTAAGGGAGAAGAGGAGGGCCGGCCAGGGCAGGCTGCGCGCCCCCTCCCCCCTAGTCCGAATAGGACAAGGAAGGGGGGCGGCGCCCCCCTTTCCTCTTTCCCCCTTCCCCTTTCCTTCTCCAACAAGGCAAGAGGGGGGAGTCCTACTCCCGGTGGGAGTAGGACTCCTCCAGGCGCACCCCTAGGGGCCGGCCGCACCTCCCCCCTCCCTCCTTTATATACGGGGGCAGGGGGCACCCCATGACACACAAGTTGATCTTCGTGATCGTTCCTTAGCCGTGTGTGATGCCCCCTTCCACCATATTCCACCTCGGTCATATCGTAGCGGTGCTTAGGCGAAGCCCTGCGTCGGTAGAACATCATCACCGTCATCACGCCGTCGTGCTGACGAAACTCTCCCTCAACACTCGGCTGGATCGGAGCTCGAGGGACGTCACCGAGTTGAGCGTGTGCAGAACTCGGAGGTGCCGTACGTTCGGTACTTGGATCGGTCAGATCGGGAAGACGTACGACTACTTCCTCTACGTTGTGTCAACGCTTCCGTTGCCGGTCTACGAGGGTACGTAGACATCACTCTCCCCTCTCGTTGCTATGCATCACCATGATCTTGCGTGTGCGTAGGAAAATTTTGAAATTACTACGTTTCCCAACGCACACCCCTAGGGCGCGCCCTCCACCCTCGTGGGCCCCTCGTGGCTCCCCTGACGTATCTCTTTCACCCATATATACCCACGTACGCTAAAACTATCGAGGAGCACAATAGATCGGGAGTTCCGGCACCAGAAGCCTTTGTAGCCACAAAAAACCAATGTAGACCCGTTCCGGCACCCTGCCGGAGGGGGCAATCCCTCTCCGATGGCCATCTTCATCATCCCGGTGCTCTCCACTGTGAGGAGGGAGTAGTCTCCCTCGGCTGAGGGTATGTACTACAGTAGCTAAGGTGTGTTTGATCTCTCTTCTCTCTCTGTCTCTCTCTCGGGGAGGTTAGCGCTTGAAGGTTTATCTTTAGATCTTGCAATCGAGTCTTTTAGTTTCTTGTTTTATGATAGTTTAGTTTATATACTCTCTGTAATGGATTGAGTTTCCCCTTCGAAGCTTATCTTTCGATTGAATCTTTAGAAGATTTGATAATTGATGTAAGTGCTGCAAGTGCATATTGTATGACAATGATACCATGTGAATAACTTGATGTATGTTAGTATGCTGATCAACTTGCGGGTTCTGCCATGACTATGCATAAGGGGTGGCAAGCACGTTTTCGTCGATGATTTCCGGATGAGAACTTTGGGGCACTCTATGATGAGGTCCTTTGTGTTGATGATTTAATAGATGAATCTGAGATTGTGTGATGCATATCGTGATAATCATATTCCCACGGATACTGAGGTGACATTGGAGTATCTAGGTGACATTAGGGTTTTGGTTGATTTGTGTCTTAAGGTGTTATTCTAGTACGAACTCTAGGGCTGTTTGTGACACTTATAGGAATAGCCCAACGGATTGATTGGGAAGAATAACTTTGAGGTGCTTTTGTACCCTACCATAATCTCTTCGTTTGTTCTCCGCTATTAGTGACTTTGGAGTGACTCTTTGTTGCATGTTGAGGGATAGTTATGTGATCCAATTATGTTATTATTGTTGAGAGGACTTACACTAGTGAAAGTATGAACCCTAGGCCTTGTTTCCTAGCATTGCAATACCATTTACGCTCACTTTTATCATTAGTTACCTTGCTGTTTTTATATTTTCAGATTACAAAAACTATTATCTACTATCCATATTGCACTTGTATCACCATCTCTTCGCCGAACTAGTCCACCTATACAATTTACCATTGTATTGGGTGTGTTGGGGACACAAGAGACTCTTTGTTATTTGGTTGTAGGGTTGCTTGAGAGAGACCATCTTCATCCTACGCCTCCTACGGATTGATAAACCTTAAGTCATCCACTTGAGGGAAATTTGCTACTGTCCCACAAACCTCTGCACTTGGAGGCCCAACAACGTCTACAAGAAGAAGGTTGTGTAGTAGACATCAAGCTCTTTTCTGGCGCCGTTGCCGGGGAGGTTAGCGCTTGAAGGTTTATCTTTAGATCTTGCAATCGAGTCTTTTAGTTTCTTGTTTTATCACTAGTTTAGTTTATAAAAGAAAATTACAAAAAAATGGAATTAAGTTTGTCTCATACGCTTCACCTTTTTAATATCTTTCATGAGTATGATGGAATGGATAATTGTGCTCAAGTGCTAGAAGAAGAAATCTATAAAATGTTTGGCACTAAATATTTGAATGATGAGCACGATTGCAATGTTGTTAGTATGAATTCCTTGAATATCCATGATGCTAATGATATGCAAAGCCACAAGCTTGGGGAAGCTATGTTTGATGAAGATGATATTTTTTGTCCCCCAAGTTTTGATGAGCAAATTTATTATGATGAAAGCATGCCTCCTATTTATGATGATTATATTGATTAAAGTGGATTTGGAGAGGTCATGACTTTATTTTGTGATGAATCCACTATTCCGGAAGAGGTTCCAATTGATTATGAGAACAAAGTTGCTATCTATGATAATTATTGTGATGACTTGTACGCTATGAAGAATAATGATATCCATGAAAATTTTCATCATGATTTTAGTTTTCAGTTGGATTATGCCTCACATGATAATTATTTTGTTGAGTTTGCTCCCACTATTATTCATGGGAAAATTTTTGCTTGTGTGGAGAGTAATAAAATTTCTATGCTTGTAGATCATGAAGAGAATGCTTTAGGTGCTGGTTATTGTTGAATTCATTCATGATTCTACTTGAAATTATTATGAGGGAGGAACTTATGCTTGTAGGAATTGCAATAATATCAAGTTTCCTCTCTATGTGCTGAAAGTTTTGAAGTTATGCTTGTTTTGCCTTCCTATGCTAGTTGATTCTTGTTCCCATAAGTTGTTTTCTCAAAAAATCCCTATGCGGAGGAAGTGGGTTAGACTTAAATGTGCTAGTCATATTCTTCATGATGCTCTCTTTATGTTTCAATTCTTATCTTTTATGTGAGCATCATTGAAATCATCATGCCTAGCTAGGGGCGTTAAACGATAGCGCTTGGTGGGAGGCAACCCAACTTTATTTTTGTTCCTTGATTTTTGCTCCTGTTTAGTAATAAATAATTTATATAGCCTCTTTTATGATTGAGTTTTTATGTTTTAATGAGTTTTTGTGCCAAGTAGAACCGTTCGGAAGACTTGGGGAAAGTCTTGTTGATCATGCTGTCAAAAACAGAAACTTTAGCGCTCACGAGAATTGCTGCCATTTTTATTTGGGTAGTGATGTTTAGTTAATTATTCTTGAAGATGATTAATAGATAAATTCCTCAGGTCCATCAATTTATTTGATAATTTTATGAGTTCCAGAAGTATACGTTTGATCCAGATTACTACAGACTATTCTGTTTTTGACAGATTCTGTTTTCGATGTGTTGTTTACTTATTTTGATGAATCTATGGCTAGTAAAATAGTTTATAAACCATAGAGAAGTTGAAATACATTAGGTTTAACACCAATATAAATAAAGAATGAGTTCATTACAGTACCTTGAAGTGGTGATTTACTTTCTTATACTAACGGAGCTTACGAGTTTTCTGTTAAGTTTTGTGTTGTGAAGTTTTCAAGTTTTGGGTAAGGATTCGATGGACTATGGAATAAGGAGTGCAACAGAGCCTATGCTTGGGGATGCCCAAGGCACCCCAAGGTAATATTCAAGGATAGCCAAGAGCCTAAGCTTGGGGATGCCCTGGAAGGCATCCCCGCTGTCGTCTTCGTCCATCGGTAACTTTACTTGGAGCTATATTTTTATTTACCACATGATATGTGTTTTGCTTGGAGCGTCAATTTATTTTATTAGTATTTGCTTTCTGTTATTTAGAACATTGTTTTGCATCTTTTATTTCAATAAAAGTGGCATTGATAGCCTTTACTATGCCTATTTTACAAGTCTTCATGTTGCTGTTTGAAAACAGAAATTTACCGCTGTTGCAATAATTCCCTAGAAAAGTCAGAATGTGATAAAATGTTGAAACCTTTTGCATATTAAGATCTGATAAATTTACTACAGTGGGAATTTTCTTTCATAATTTTTGGAGCTAGGGAAGTATGGATGTTGCTGCATTCTTTACAGACTGTCCTGTTTAGGCAGATTGCTGTTATGTTTGCATTGTTTGCATATGTTTGCTTCTTTAATGATTCTATTTGAGGATAGGACTATTAAATATGCAGAGGCATTTAGTATGCAATGTTGAATAATAATTTTAGTGATTTGCTACAGTAGAGTATGATAAGGTTTTTGCAATGGTTTATACTAACTTATCTCACGAGTCCTTGTTGAGTTTTGTGTGGATGAAGCTTTTGAGATTTAGGGAGACCGTGATATGAGAGGAATTAAGGAGACACAAAAGCTCAAGCTTGGGGATGCCCAAGGCACCCCAAGATAATATTTCAAGAAGTCTCAAGCGTCTAAGCTTGGGGATGCCCCGGTTGGCATCCCACCTTTCTTCTTCAACAACTATCGGTTAGTTTCGGTTGATCCTAAGTTTTTGCTTCTTCACATGATGTTTGCCATTCTTAGAATGTCATTTTTTTGCTTTGCTTGCTGTTTGAATAAAATACCAAGATCTGAAATTATTAAATGTTAGAGAGTCTTCACATAGTTGCATAATTATTCGACTACTCATTGATCTTCACTTATATCTTTCGGAGTAGTTTGTCATTTGCTCTAGTGCTTCACTTATATCTTTTTAGAGCACGGTGGTGGTTTTATTTTGTAGAAATAGATGAATTCTTGTGCTTCACTTATATTATTTTGAGAGTCCTAAATAGCATGGTAATTTTCTTTGGTTATGAAACTAGTCCTAATATGATGGGCATCCAAGAGGGATATAATAAAAACTTTCATATAAGTGCATTGAATACTATGAGAAGTTTGATACTTGATGATTGTTTTGAGATATGAAGATGGTGATATTAGAGTCATGATAGTTGAGTAGTTGTGAATTTGAGAAATACTTGTGTTGAAGCTTGTGATTCCCGTAGCATGCACGTATGGTGAACCATTATGTGATGAAGTCGGAGCATGATTTATGATTGTCTTCCTTATGAGTGGCGGTCGGGGACGAGCGATGGTCTTTTCCTACCAATCTATCCCCCTAGGAGCATGCGCGTAGTACTTTGTTTCGATAACTAATAGATTTTTGCAATAAGTATGTGAGTTCTTTATGACTAATGTTGAGTCCATGGATTATACGCACTCTCACCCTTCCACCATTGCTAGCCTCTCTAGTACCGCGCAACTTTCGCCAGTACCATAAACCCACCATATACCTTCCTAAAAACAGCCACCATACCTACCTATCATGGCATTTCCATAGCCATTCCGAGATATATTTCCATGCAACCTTCCACCGTTCCGTTTATTATGACACGCTCCATCATTGTCATATTGCTTTGCATGATTATGAAGTTGACATTGTATTTGTGGCAAAGCACCGTTCATAATTCTTTCATACATGTCACTCTTGAGTCATTGCACATCCCGTACACCGTCGGAGGCATTCATATAGAGTCATATTTTGTTCTAAGTATTGAGTTGTAAGTAAATAAAAGTGTGATGATCATCATTATTAGAGCATTGTCCCATGTGAGGAAAGGATGATGGAGACTATGATTCCCCCATAAGTCGGGATGAGACTCCGGAATAAAAAAAGGAAGGCCAAAAAAAAGAGAAGGCCCAAATAAAAAAATAAAAAATTAGAGAAAAAGAGAGAAGGGGCAATGCTACTATCCTTTTACCACACTTGTGCTTCAAAGTAGCACCATGATCTTCATGATAGAGAGTCTCCTATGTTGTCACTTTCATATACTAGTGGGAATCTTTCATTATAGAACTTGGCTTGTATATTCCAATGATGGGCTTCCTCAAAATGCCCTACGTCTTCGTGAGCAAGCGAAGTTGGATGCACACCCACTTAGTTTCTTTTTGAGCTTTCATACACTTATAGCTCTAGTGCATCCGTTGCATGGCAATCCCTACTCACTCACATTGATATCTATTGATGGGCATCTCCATAGCCCGTTGATACGCCTAGTCGATGTGAGACTATCTTCTCCCTTTTTGTCTTCTCCACAACCACCATTCTATTCCACCTATAGTGCTATATCCATGGCTCATGCTCATGTATTGCGTGAAGATTGAAAAAGTTTGAGAACATCAAAAGTATGAAACAATTGCTTGGCTTGTCATCGGGGTGTGCATGATTTAAATATTTTGTTGTGGTGAGATGAGCATAGCCAGACTATATGATTTTGTAGGGATAGCTTTCTTTGGCCATGTTATTTTGAGAAGACATGGTTGCTTGGTTAGTATGCTTGAAGTATTATTATTTCTATGTCATATGAACTTTTGTCTTGAATCTTATGGATCTGAATATTCATACCAAAATTAAGAAGAATTACATTGAAATTATGCCAAGTAGCACTCGCATCAAAAATTCTGTTTTTATCATTTACCTACTCGAGGACGAGCAGGAATTAAGCTTGGGGATGCTTGATACGTCTCCAACGTATCTATAATTTTTGATTGCTCCATGCTATATTATCTACTGTTTTGGACAATATTGGGCTTTATTATCCACTTTTATATTATTTTTGGGACTAACCTATTAACCGGAGACCCAACCCAGAATTGTTGTTTTTTTGCCTATTTCAGTGTTTCGAAGAAAAGGAATATCAAACGGAGTCGAAACGGAATGAAACCAACTGGAGAAGTTATTTTTGGAAGGAAAGCTACCGGAAAAACTTGGAGTGCACGTCAGGAAAGGAACAAGGGAGCCACGAGGCAGGGGGGCACACCCACCCCCCTAGGGTGCGCCCTCCACCCTCGTGGGCCCCTCGCGGCTCCCCTGATGTATCTCTTTCACCCATATATACCCACGTACCCTAAAACTATCGAGGAGCACAATAGATCGGGAGTTCCGCCGCCAGAAGCCTCTGTAGCCACCGAAAACCAATCTAGACCCATTCCGGCACCCTGCCGGAGGGGGCAATCCCTCTCCGGTGGCCATCTTCATCATCCCGGTGCTCTCCATGACGAGGAGGGAGTAGTTCTCCCTCGGGGCTGAGGGTATGTACCAGTAGCTATGTGTTTGATCTCTCTCTCTCTCGTGTTCTTGAGGTGGTACGATCTTGATATATCGCGAGCTTTGCTATTATATTTGGATCCTATGATGTTTCTTCCCCCCTCTACTCTCTTGTAATGGATTGAGTTTCCCCTTCGAAGTTATCTTATCGGATTGAGTCTTTAAAGATTTGAGAACACTTGATGTATGTCTTGCCGTGTGTATCTGTGGTGACAATGGGATACCATGTGATTCACTTGATGTATGTTTTGGTGATCAACTTGCGGGTTCCGCCCATGAACCTATGCATAGGGGTTGGCACACATTTTCGTCGTGATTCTCCGGTAGAACTTTGGGGCACTCTTTGAGGTCCTTTGTGTTGGTTTAATAGATGAATCTGAGATTGTGTGATGCACATCGTATAATCATACCCACGGATACTTGAGGTGACATTGGAGTATCTAGGTGACATTAGGGTTTTGGTTGATTTGTGTCTTAAGGTGTTATTCTAGTATGAACTCTAGGGCTGTTTGTGACACTTATAGGAATAGCCCAACTGATTGATTGGAAAGAATAACTTTGAGGTGGTTTCGTACCCTACCATAATCTATTCGTTTGTTCTCCGCTATTAGTGACTTTGGAGTGACTCTTTGTTGCATGTTGAGGGATAGTTATGTGATCCAATTATGTTATTATTGTTGAGAGGACTTACACTAGTGAAAGTATGAACCCTAGGCCTTGTTTCCTAGCATTGCAATACCGTTTACGCTCACTTTTATCATTAGTTACCTTGCTGTTTTTATATTTTCAGATTACAAAAACTATTATCTACTATCCATATTGCACTTGTATCACCATCTCTTCGCCGAACTAGTGCACCTATACAATTTACCATTGCATTGGGTGTGTTGGGGACACAAGAGACTCTTTGTTATTTGGTTGTAGGGTTGCTTGAGAGCGACCATCTTCATCCTACGCCTCCTAAGGATTGATAAACCTTAGGTCATCCACTTGAGGGAAATTTTCTACTTTCCTACAAACCTCTGCACTTGGAGGCCCAACAACGTCTACAAGAAGAAGGTTGTGTAGTAGACATCATAGCCCTTATCGACAGAGTTCGTCTTCGGGGGATCTTCTTCCGGAGATGATGGAGAGCGAAACACCTCCCCATGCCACCCCGCCTCATGAGGCGGGCGACCCTGAAGTGTCGTCGCGGAGGGTTTCTCCTGATCCGCCAAGGCCAGAGGGTAATCCTTCGGCCACCCGAAGTCCTTAGTATTCGGCTCCTAAAGAGAGCAACAGAAAGAGTCCGGAACCGTCCGGTGTGCGATCGGACGCACTGAAGGATCTTCTGGAGCAAGCGGCCATTCAGAAGCGCATCGTACGCTAATGGGTACGGTGATTGAGAGGATTTCATCCGCCGAAAGCGGGTTGCATGAAGATTTTATGAGTCTGCTGAAAGGCTTTGAGGTACGTGAAATAGTGTATGTTTTTGACAGTACCGCACACGTTAGGTGTGCCCTATGCAGATAGTAGCCCCTGAGACTCTGGTTGCCGTCGAGAACGGCGGCAAACAGAGGATCATAGTCCCAGGTAATAATCAGGCCGCCTTCTTGTGCAGGTGGCTGAAGGTCCGGTGGCTAGCCGGACTGGTGAGTTTGTCGAGCTGAAGCGGCAACTTGATGCGGCATATGCCGACATCGTGCTTGTCAACAAGCGGCTCGACGAGGCACAGGGTATGTGATTTCTCCGGTGATTGACACATAGTAAGAGGAGCATGATGCTAGTATCTTTAATATGTTGTGACTGCAGATGGAGCTGCCGCCGTGGAGACCCTCCGGGCAGAACTTTCCCGAGCCAAGGAACAAGCCGGGAATAGTGATGCGGCCGCTCTAAAGGTGGTCGAAGAGCTGAGGGCCGAACAGGCTGCGCATTGCCAAAGCAAGGAAAAAATAGCCAAGATGGCCGTTGAGTTGAAAGATGCCGCCGACCATTACCAGCTTCTTGAAAAAGAAAGACAAGCGAAGGCGACGGGCCTAGATAAGGCCATGGTAGCAGCCAAGGAAGCCCGCTCTAAAATCAGAGCGGCGAAGGAGGAGCTGCGTCAAGCTGGAGATATCGCGGCTGGGAAGCCCTTTTTGTTGCGGACGAAGTTCGGAGATCCGAAGTATGCCCCTCTTGATCAACTATGGAGTTCTGCAGACGCATACGTGGATTTGGCAGCCAGTGCTGCTGATGCGGCCGAGTACTTCAAGGATCAAAAAGATCGTGAAGTGGAAAGGCTATTTTGGTCACAGTTCCATGTTCCAGTGCGTCCGCTGCTGTTGAATGAGCGAATGGCCGAGTGGGCCGAGCTCCATAGGTTATCCGGGCTTGCCACGGGGTCTATTGTGGATCATCTGTGGCCGGAAGGGCCAAGGCCGAATAGTTATTTTAGTTTAGTGCAACAGTTCCTTGGTGATGTGCCCCACATCGATGCTATGAAGAGGTCGGGCGTGCATAGAGGGTGCGCGTATGGCACTTGCCCGTGTCAATACATACTGGGCAGAGATGGAGGCCACCGCTATTGCAACCCAGAGTTCGGCCGTCGGCCAAGTATCTGCCGAGCACTACTTTGAAGAAGTCCTTGAAGGTGCTCGTTCAATAGAGGCTCAGTGCTCGAAGAATATTATGTTCTAGTGACATGTATTCCCATTGTAAAACCATGTTTTATTGAATTATAAAGGCTGTGTTTATACTTTTGCCTGAAAGTATTATGATGCCTCATGTGCGGCCGTTTATGTATATATGTATATAACCTGAAAGTTTGCAGTCGTCGGCTTCCGCCCCCACGCATGTAATGCGGGGGTGTTCGCAAAAAACACGTGTTCACACTTGATCCAACGTCTTGGTCCATGAAGGAGGTGGTAGCGCAGCGAACGAGGCAATCGGACTATATTGCTTTAACACTTTCACTTAGCCATAGGAGTTTGACGGTGGGGCTACTATATAGCCTCTAGTACTTCTGCGCTTGTCTGGATACAGGGCGCGTACGTACATGACCGGGAAACGGCCCTTCGTTAATGCGGAGGAATCCCGAAGATTCCGCTGAGTCATCGAGTGGTTGACCAGTCTTGCGCTTTATCATGACAGTCAGTTTTCGGTTTTCTCTACTGAGGTGCTCATCCGGATGAACCAGGGCACAATCACAGTAGTTCTCCCAGTGCTACCTTAGCCGATATAGTGGAATGTAAGGTACCAAAACATGGGAGTCGGGCAAACCCAACATTTGACCAAAGACATGATTCGGAGCTGATGCATATAAGGCCAAACTCGCGACGCCGAACACTCCCTAAGGTATTCGGTCTTTATAACATATGTCGGGCTGAACAATGCCCTTAATAATAAACCCCGAGTGTCCAGGTACGTGCAATATCCTGATGTGGCCACATGCCAATAACGTCAGCATCCTTCTCGGTTGTATTGAGTATCCGGAGGATGTGAACAACAAGAGACAGTAAAAAAGGTTTACCCAGGGTCTTAATCTGAAAAGAAACCTTTGAGCGGGTCCCTGCTGCATGTCTATGCCCGTGTCTCCGTTGTGCCGTGTCTAGGACGGGTGTAGGACGATTGTCATCTGTAAAAGAGAAGAACTTAGGTGAAAGTTGTCGTGCCAAAAAATTGGTTATTCTCGATAAACCATTAAAATTCAAGATAAGTCAAGTTGAGCCGAACTAGCCCTGATTACATGCCGGAAGCCCCTGGTACCGTCTATGAGGGTTTAACCATCAAACCAATCTCAAGTATATCTGGTGATGCGCCGGACTCGTCTAACCGTGTCCGCGGTCTTGACGACCTGTCATTTATTCTGGTTGGTGAGGCCGTGTAGTGCTCGGCTGTTAAAGCCGCCGCACGTTCTTCCGCGCGTAGAGAACGCTCAATATTTCCACTAACTGTGATGGTGCCATGTGGACCAGGCATGTTAAGCTTAAGAGAAGCGTAATGTGGTACCGCATTAAAACGAGCGAAATTTGTTCTTCCAAGTAGTGCTTGCTGGCCACTTCGGAATGGAGCAATGTCGAAGTCTAACTTCTCACTTCGGTAGTTGTCGGGTGAACCGAATACAACCTCTAGTATTAGAGAGCCCGTGGAGCGGGCATCTAGGCCTGGTATTACTCCCTTGAAGGTAGTATTACTGTGGCTGATTTTTGTCGGGTCTATCCCCATTTTGCGGACTGTGTCCTGATATATCAGATTTAGACCACTGCCGCCGTCCATAAGGACTCGTGTGAGATGGTATCCGTTTATTATTGGGTCTAACACCAAGGCAGCCAATCCTTCATGCCGGATGCTTGTCGGGTGATCCCTGCGATCAAAAGTGATCGGGCAGGCCAACCAGGGGTTGAACTTAGGGGTGACGGGCTCTACGGCGCGTATGTCTCAGAGTGCATGTTTGCTTCTCCTCTTCGTCACGTGGATCATGTTTACTGTTTTAACCTCTGGTGGGAATTTTTTTTGTCCTCCAGTGCTTTGCTGGCGAGGTTCGTCCTCGTCTTCGCTTGGTGTCTCACTCCCCTTGTGTTCGGCGTTTAGCTTACCGGCCTGCTTGAAGACCCAACATTCTCTGTGGGTATGATTTGCAGGTTTGTCTGGGGTGCCGTGAATCTGATAGAGTTTGTCAAGAATTTTGTTTAGGCCAGATTGTCCTTCTCTGCTGCCTTTGAAAGGCTTTTTCCGCTGACCTGGTCGGGAGCCCCTGAATCCGGCGTTTACCGCCGTGTTATCTGGGCTACCTTCTTTATTTTGATGCTTGTTTTTGTTGCGTCGTGGTTTACCATTGCCATCCCTGACTTCGGATGTGCTTGGGTCGCTGGTGCTGCTACGGGCCAACCAGCTGTCCTCGCCCACACAAAAGCGGGTCATGAGGCTTGTTAGGGCTGCCATTGTTCTCGGTTTTTCTTGGCCGAGGTGTGTGGCAAGCCATTCGTCTCGGACGCTGTGCTTGAAAGCTGCTAAGGCTTCGGCATCCGGGCAGTCGACGATTTGGTTCTTCTTCGTGAGAAGTATGTTCCAAAGCTTTCGGGCTGACTCTCCGGGCTGTTGAATTATATGACTTAAATCGTCTGCATCCGGAGGTCGGACATAGGTCCCTTGAAAATTAGCCCGAAAAGCATCCTCGAGCTCCTCCCAACTTCTAGTTGGGTTTTCGGGGAGGCTTTTCAGCCAGTGTCGAGCTGGTCCTTTAAGCTTGAGGGGCAAGTACTTAACGGCGTGGAGATCGTCTCCGCGAGCCATATGGATATGGAGGATAAAGTCCTCAATCCAGACCCCGGGGTCTGTGGTCCCGTTGTACGCCTCTATGTTCACTGGTTTGAATCCTTCTGGAAATTCGTGGTCCAGTACCTCATCGGTGAAACATAGGGGGTGTGCGGCACCCCTGTATTTGGATGTATCATGGCGTTCAGACGGTTGTAGTATTCGGTTTTGATTTTGTGCCGGAGCGCGCTTCCTAGATCCATAGATGGATCTGGTCATACTGGATTTTTGGCGCAAGTCCTCACGTAGATCGTGTGTTGACTTATGTGTGGCCTTGTTAGCCGCTCTATCGCGGCCACAAGGTGGTTGATCCGGCCGGTTTGCCGTTTTATTTTTCGGCTATGTGGGTGCTACGGCCTCATCGTCGAATTCAGGTAATAGCTTGCGCTTTGGATAGCTCTTTGTGTGGTAACTTGCACCATACTTTTCTTCATTGTCGAGCACTTTGTTCCACCTGCTGTTGAGCGTATTTTGTGCGGCCTTAAACCTTTGCTTCTGCTTCTTCAGACTCCTCGCTGTGGCAATAAGCCTTCTGCGGAGGTTCTCTTGTTCCAAGTGCCTCTCTGGGATGATGAGTGCATCTTCGTCCGGACTGTTTTCCTCCCCAAAGGGGGGTTGATGTGGTTTATCCTCGGCGTCGCCGTGTTCGGACATCAGATCCGTACTATGTTCACCGTTTGCAGTTTCATCGAGCTCTGCCGCTGGGTCAATGTGGTCGTTGTTTCCTTTGGAGTCGACTGGAGTGTTATTTTCTCTTGCGCTGTTATCGTTGTTTTTGCCGAGGCGGGATTTTGAGCGGCGCCTATGCCGACGCTTTGCTTGCTTCTCAAGGCAGCTATTCTTCGCTACATCCTGTCGTTCTTCGTCATTGTTTTATTTGGGTGTATCCATCATGTATATGTCATGTGGTGGAGTGGCTGTCCAGCGCCCTGTGGGCACTGGTTCCTGTTCCTCTCCTGCATCGTTGTCCATGCCGTTCGGAGTCGAAATCGAGCATGTCAGTTAAATCATCGACAGAGGCTACTAAGTGGGTGGTGGGTGGGCAGCGAATTTCTTCGTCGTCCGCATCCCATTCTAGCCGGACATAGTTTGGCCAAGGATCTCCTAACAAGGAGAGAGACCTTAATGAATTTAGCACTTCGCCAAAAGGTGAGTGCTGAAAGATATCCGCATAGGTGAACTCCATGATCGGCGCCCAATCGGATTCTGTAAGTGCATCTAGTGCCACCCCTAGTTGGTTTTGGAGTATTGACGACAAACCTAGTTGAGGGACTAATGTGTTTGTGAGAATTGCAGGATAACACAGGTAGAAGTCCCTCATTGATTCGGTTTTCCTACCAGAGATGACCCCTAAAAATGTATGAAGACATTGATGTCAAAGGTGGTATATGAAGATATTCTCATTGAAGACTATAACAAGAGAAGACATCGCATGAAGCCTATGGAGCTCGAAGACTCAGATCTTTCGTAGTTCTTTTTCTTCTTTATTGAGTCATAGGAACCACCGTACTGTTAAGTGGGGTCCAAGAGAACCAGTCAGAATGACTGAAGTGATGCTTAACCAAAACCTATGTCTTCGAGTGAAGACTATGAGAGCAAATCTTGTCCAGAGTCGGCCAAGTCAGCTTTGCTTGTAGCCCAAGTAAAGTTGCCGTGTGTGTTTGAAATCTGACCATTGGAACACGTGTCAGTTCCTTAGTGACCCAAGGTCATTTCGGACAAATCAGGTCGGGTTGCCTAGTGGCTATAAATAGCCCACCCCCTACAACCATAAATGGTTGGCTGCTCAGAGTTAAAGTACGGCTTTTGTCGTTTGAGAGCAACCCACCTCGAAGCCTTTGAGAGAGAATTCCTTGCGAGGATAAAGCCCTAACCACCCAGAGCCCAAGAGTGTTAGGCATCACTTATGTCTTCTTGTCTGTGTGATCTGAAGACTTATTACACTTGAGGACTGTGAATCCTCCAGTCGGTTAGGCGACGCGTTCTGAGCATCCAAGAGACATTGTGGATCGCCGGTGAACGAAGTCTGTGAAGGTTTGGGAGTCTACCTTGAAGACATACCAGAGTGATTGGGCGAGGTCTGTGTGACCTTAGCTCAAGGGGAATACGGTGAGGACTGGGTTTTCAGGACTAGGTGTCCGGGACTGTGTGTCCTTAGGTTTAAATACCTAGCCACCCTAACCAGACGTATAGTTGTCATAGCAACTGGAACTGGTCCAACAAATTATTGTCTTCAACGAGTCACTGGTTTCATCCTTCTCTTCCCTTTACTTACTGTTGGTCCTTGTGAAGTCATTGTATGATTGCACTATCTTTTGTCTTCACTGAGTGACTGCGTGTTCTGTTTGGCTTCATAATATCTTCCTACCTGATCCTTACTACATTGCTACTATTAGTCATTGTGCTTTCACTTCATTGAATACTTGACTATGGTTTGCCTAGTGTAGTCTACCTTCCGCTGCATGGTAATATGTTTATTTATATCGTTTGTCTTCGAAACTTCCACGTTTTGAAGACTTTCATAAAAATCGCCTATTCACCCCCCTCTAGTCGATATAACGCACTTTCAGATTCGATAGGCACGATCGTAGGCGGCTCGGAGTCCGTGGCCAGAGACGAATCCAGTGGTTCGGCAACACGGCTCTCGTAAGGGGTGAAGTCAGTATCCGGCTCCATCGCCACTGAGAGTGTGGCCTCCATGGCGGGGTCTATCCACCCGTCCTCGGATGGCGCAATTTGCTCCGGATTAAGGGCCGGAGTAGTTGCACGTATGATCTCCCGAACACTGTCTGACGACAGAGTTACGTCATGCTCGTCGTGATTGTGCAGCGCACCTGACATGGGCTCGAATCCGTCGAAGATCAAGTCTCCGCGGATGTCGGTAGTGTATTTTAAGTTTCCGAACCTGACCTGATGGCCAGGGGCGTAGCTCTTGATCTGCTCCAGATGGCCAAGCGAGTTGGCCCGCAATGCGAAGCCGCCGAATACGAAGATCTGTCCAGGGAGGAAAACCTCACCCTGGACTGCATCGTTATCGATGATCGAAGGAGCCATCAAGCCTTACGGTGACGGCACAGTGGAACTCTCAATGAAAGCACCAATGTCGGTGTCAAAACCGGCGGATCTCGGGTAGGGGGTCCCGAACTGTGCGTCTAAGGCGAATGGTAACAGGAGGAGGGGGACACGATGTTTACCTAGGTTCGGGCCCTCTCGATGGAGGTAAGACCCTACTTCCTGCTTGATTGATCTTGATGATATGAGTATTACAAGAGTTGATCTACCACGAGATCGTAGAGGCTAAACCCTAGAAGCTAGCCTACAGTATGATTGTTGTCCTATGGACTAAACCCTCCGGTTTATATAGACACCGGAGGGGGCTAGGGTTACACAGAGTCGGTTACAAGGAAGGAGATCTACATATCCGTATTGCCAAGCTTACCTTCCATGCCAAGGAGAGTCCCATCCGGACACGGGACGAAGTCTTCAATCTTGTATCTTCATAGTCCAACAGTCCGGCCAATGGATATAGTCCGGCTGTCCGAAGACCCCCTAATCCAGGACTGCCTCAGTGTCCATGTATCCTCGTAGACCGAAAGCGGAAGCGTTTAGTAACGCGGTCGATGTAGTCGAACGTCTTCGCGATCCAACCGATCCAAGTACCAAATGCACGGCACCACTGCGATCTACACACGTTCAGTTCGGTGACGTCCCTCGAACTCTTGATACAGTTGAGGCCAAGGGAGAGTTTCCTCAGCACAGTGGTGTGGTGACGGTGATGATGAGGTTACCGACGCAGGGCACTATGACGATATGACCGAGGTGTTAACTGTGGAGGGGGGCGCCGCACACGGCTAGGAACAATTGATGTGTGTGTTCTAGGGGTGCTCTCCCATTGTATATAAAGGAGGTAGAGGGATGGAGGCATCCTAGGGCGCGCCCAATTAGGAGGAATCCTACTTGGGCCCCTAGTCCAATTCGGCCCCCCTTACCATATTTGGACAAGGGGAAAAGGAAGGATGGGGGAGGGGAAGGAAGTAGGAGTCCTACTTCATAATTTCCTTTTCCTCCTCTCCTTTTCCTTTCTCCCCACGTGGCTGGACCTATAAGGGGCGCATCAGCCCCTTGTGTGCTGGTGTGTTCCCTTACTTGGCCCATTAAGCCCATATCTTTGCCGGGGTTTGCCCGGAACCCCTTCCGGTGACCCGGTATCACCCGGAACACTTCCGGTATCCGAATATAGCCTTCCAATATATGAATCTTTACCTCTCAACCATTTTGAGACTCCTCGTCATGTCTGTGATCTCGTCCGGGACTCCGAACAAACTTCGGTACATCAAATCACATAACTCATAATACAAATCGTCATCGAACGTTAAGCGTGCGGACCCTACGGGTTCGAGAACTATGTAGACATGACCGAGACACATCTCCGGTTAATAACCAGTAGCGGAACCTGGATGCTCATATTGGCTCCTACATATTCTACGAAGATCTTTATCGGTCAAACTGCATAATGTTGTTCCCTTTGTCATCGGTGTGTTACTTGCCCGAGATTCGGTCGTCGGTATCATCATACCTAGTTCAATCTCGTTACCGACAAGTCTCTTTACTCGTTCCGTAATGCATTATCCCGCAACTAGCTCATTAGTCACATTGCTTGCAAGGCTTATAGTGATGAGCATTACCGAGAGGGCCTAGAGATACCTCTCCGATACACGGAGTGACAAATCCTAATCATGATCTATGCCAACTCAACAAACACCATCAGAGACACCTGTAGAACATCTTTATAATCACCCATTTATGTTGTGACGTTTGATAGCACACAAGGTGTTCCTCCGGTATTCGGGAGTTGCATAATCTCATAGTCAGAGGAACATGTATAAGTCATGATGAAAGCAATAGCAATAAAACTAAACGATCATTTATGCTAAGCTAACGGATGGGTCATGTCCATCACATCATTCTCTAATGATGTGATCCCATTCATCAAATGCCAACACATGTCTATGGTTAGGAAACTTAACCATCTTTGATTAATGAGCTAGTCAAGCAGAGGCATACTAGGGACACTCTATTTGTCTATGTATTCATACATGTACTAAGTTTCCGGTTAATACAATTCTAGCATGAATAATAAACATTTATCATGATATAAGGAAATATAAATAACAACTTTATTATTGCCTCTAGGGCATATTTCCTTCACTTTTGTCCTACCCTCCCGTGGCAGCGGGTCCATATTGGAAACTAAGGGATATTAAGGCCTCCTTTTAATAGAGAACCGGAACAAAGCATTAACACATAGTGAATACATGAACTCCTCAAACTACGGTCATCGAGTGGGCCCGGTTGTTGTCACTCCGGGGTTGCCGGATCATTACCGTAGTAGGTGACTATAACTTGCAAGGTCGGATCTAAAACATGGATATAATGATGAATTCATAAATGATTCAGATCTGAAATCATGGCACCCGGGCCCAAAGTGACAAGCATTAAGCATGGCAAAGTCATAGCAACATCAATCTAAGAACATAGTGGATACTAGGGATCAGACCCTAACAAAACTAACTCGATTACATGATGAATCTCATCCAACTCCTCACCAACCAGCGAGCCTACGAAGGAATTACTCACTCTCGGTGGGGAGCATCATGGAATTGGCGATGGAGAAGGGTTGATTATGATGAAGAACGAAGATCCCCCTCTTCAGAGCCCCAAACGGACTCTAGATCTGCCCTCCCGAGGAAGAACAGGGCTTGGCGGCGGCTCCATCTCGTGGATCGTGATAATTCTTTCTCCCTGATTTTTTTGAAATAATGTGATTTTATAGTATCGGGGGGTCATCAGTGGGGCCACCAGGTGGGTACAACCCACCTGGGCGCGCCAGGAGAGGGGGGCGTGCCCTGGTGGGTTGTGCCCACCCAGGGACCCCTCTCCGGTGGGTCTTGGCTCCAAAAATTCTTATTATTGGTATAAAAAATCCTCAAAAAGTTTCATTCCATTCCGAGAACTTTTATTTCTGCAAAAAAACAACATCATGGCAATTCTGCTGAAAACATCGTCAGTCCAGGGTTAGTTTCATTCAAATCATGCAAATTAGAGTCCAAAACAAGAGGAAAAGCGTGAGAAAAAGTAGATACGTTGGAGACGTATCACCGGGAAACCTGCATCTCCCCGACCCGGCGGCCTCGCGCCATGCGATGGTCAATCATAGCCGTCGCGCGAGGCCGCCATGCGACGACCAATCATAACCGTCACTCGCGCGGCGGCCCGCCCATCGATCCACGTCACCCACCTCGCCGGCCTCGTCCCTGGCTGCGTCGGGCCGACTGCGTCAGGCTCCTCGGATGCCTCAACTCGGGTGCTGCTGCTTCGTTGGTCGCTCGGGCCTCGCTGCCCGGGCGCCGGCACTGCTTTGGCAGCCCGGGTGCCAGTGCTGACACGCTCGTCCGCACGACGTTCCATGCCGTCCGTCGTCGCCGGCCTCATCCCGGACTCCGCCGCCACCACTCCTCCACCGAGAGGTGTCCCCGACCTAGCGCGCGATCGGCTTAATCACCCGTTCGCCACCGCGATCCGCCCCATCTACGCCGCGCGACCAACCTGGCCCGTTGGTTGCACGCGCCTCCCCAGGTCCTGCAAAGATTGTCCTCGAGTTCAGCGCGCCCTTCCACTGATCGAGCAACGGGCCGCAGCGCCGCCGCCCCGTGGTTCTCCCCGCGGCTGCATCGACTCGTGCGTCGCCGCTACGTCGCCCCTACAGGCTGTACTGCTGCGATAGCGGTCCCAGCCGCCGCCCTGAGGCCGTCCCCGCAGCTGCACCGACTCGCAAACCGCCGTTGCGTCGCCCCTTCGGGCCGCAGTGTCGCGGCCCGCGGTCCCCGCCGCCGCCCCGAGGTCTTCCCGTCGTCGCCCCGACCCGCCTGCCGCCACTACGTCGCCCCTTCGGGCCCTAGCGCCGCGGCCCGCGGTCCACTTCGCCGTCCCCGCGCGTCGACTTCCCGTGGTATACACCGCGTCGTCTTTCTTTGGTGCGGGAACACTACCGTTCGCACCGGTCTTCGTCATGCTGTTGGGTTCTTCGCCTACTTCGAGCACCGCCACCACACTCCTAACCTAGCCGCCACCGCTGCCGTCAGGCCGCCGCCGCAGCCGCTACCTCCGTAGCTGCCGCCACCGCCCGTCCACCCCGTTCGTCTTCGTCTAGCACTAGCCCGTCGCCAGCGTCGCCGTCATCTATCCTGACCACTTCGTCTACCCGGACCACCGTTGGTGACATCGGCCCCGCGCCGATGGACGCCGCAATTGTTGTCGAGTTCTTCTCTGCTGGCCCCTCCGACTTCTTCGACATGGAGCACAACTCGTGCAGGTCCCTCGTCTACGCATGCCCGGTGCTGGCAACACCGATGCGTGCCTTCATCCACGGCGTGTCCCCGGGCCTGGCAAGCCTGGTCGGCGCTTCGTCGACTTCGTCTTCGTCCGTCTACGCATGCGCGGTGCTGGCAACACCGATGCGTGCCTTCGTCCACGATGTGTCCTCGGGCTTGGCAAATCCGCCACGACGTGTCGTCAACAACATCTTCTTCCCGGCGCACCACTACTTCGACACCATTGCGTCCATACTAACTCGGCGCCCCTTGCGCCCGCGGTTCCACGACGACTTCCACGACACCGGCTACTTCGACATCGACCATGACATTCTTCGCACGGCTACCTCGACCACAGCTCCACCACCCATGCTCTCGGCTACATCAGCAAACAGCACAAAGGGCCACCGCCTGCTTGAGCAACCTCGTCGGGTTTCACTCCAGCCACGACTCCGCGATGCATCGACCGTTACGACTGTGGGGGTGTGTCCGTCGGCTTGCCTTTGGATTCTTCTCCAGTCTCACCGTCTGCGTCACTACCTTTGCGACTGCGGGGGGATGTTGAGTATAAGGATTATTAGGAAGTATATGATAGACTAGGATTTGGTCCTGCCTTGTCTTGTACTCTAAGTTGGTCTTTGTACTCTTATATATATACCCACGAGACTCAAGCAATACAATAAACTATTCCACGAATCCTCTCTCTTCTAACAGGTAGTAATGAAAGCAACCCGTCTAGTGCCGTCTAACAAAAACCCACCCTAAGTAGCACAAACCCTTACAGTAGCATCCTTACAAAAGTTAGAAAAAAATACATTCAAATCCATACCATTCATCTAGTTTAACATGAAAACACAGATCTCGCAGCTTTTGTCGATGCAAATAGTACGTGCGGCGGCTCAGTGAGGGGACTGTAATTTCGTGGCAAGAGGAGCTTTACTTCAGGAAAAAAAGGGAGGAAAAGCGGGCCAAGGAGCATAGCAAACGATGATGAGAGTCTCACTGTAAAAAGAAGAAAAAAGAGTAAAAGAGAAAGAAAAAGGAAAAGAAGGAAGGGCAGCAGTGAAACTGCCAAAGCGACGACCCCGTACATGGGGGAGCGGGACGGTCCTCGGGGCGACCAGCGAGCCCACCCTGTCATTTACCCATCAGTGCCACTAACCATTACTACCATCCCTGGTCTGGTCATTAGTGCCCGGCTGCCAGCCTAGCGACCGCCGTGTGTACTCCGGCATCCAATCCCAAGCCCACGCCGCTCGCCCCATTCGCAGCGGCGAGCAGTCGCCGCCGCTCTCATCTCTCCCTCACCCCCCGGCTCGCTCGGCCTCGTCGGTAGATAGAAGGCGAGTGAGCTCGGCTTGCAACGGGAAGCACGCACGCGCCAAGCGAATCAATCCCCGGCCCGTCCTCCTCCGCTTATCCGCGCTGAGGTGAAACCCCCAACCTTGGTTACCCTGCTATTTCACCTGGTTTCTTCTTAACCACCGCCCCCAGCTGCTGCTGCTACTGCTCTAGTTGTAGATTAGTTGTTGTGCTTGGAGCGAATTCGGATTCATCCGTGGCGGCTATTCTACGGGGCCATTCTCTTGTATTAAAAGACCCAAGGGAATGAATGTGTTCAACACTGATGTTTTTTTTCCACCGAGTCAATGGACCATTGACCTAGTCTAGTAGTTTAGTTGTTCTTTTTTTTAGCACATGACTGACAATGGAGTGAATCATCATCAAGTTTTTTAAGATGTCATCAACTTAGCTCTTCTTTCCTTGCTGAGAATGAACAATTTACTAATTCTTACCACACAATGTCCAAATCCCTCTGTACATTTTAAATGCCCTGTATGAACTACTACTATTACATATACTGTACTCATACTCAGGTATTTTCTTCAGGGCCGTCAGGTTGACCACGCTGAGGAGACACTGAGATTTTCAGAGATGGTATGCCCCAACGTTTCTTGGGGATGCCTTCTTCTACTGCTCTGTTTTGCTTGGACGGGAGATGCAGAGTACATGAAGTACAAGGATCCAAAGCAGCCTGTCAACACCAGAATCAAGGACCTTATTGGTAGAATGACTCTTGCTGAAAAAATTGGCCAGATGACGCAGATTGAGCGTTCGGTTGCATCTGCAGACGTCATGAAAAATTACTTCATAGGTACGTTCTGTGACAGCTCCTAGCTTCCTGCAGTAAAGGCTTAGTGCGAGGATGTTGTTCGGTAGCTCACACATGTTTGCTACCCTGCATCCGGAGTAGTTGTTTGGAGGTTAACAGCAGAAAGCTTTAACACCACATAGCTAGAGTCATCACTGTGGCATTGCCATGTCCAAGCTGTGATTATGCAACCTTTTCATCACCCTTAAATGAGGCAATTCAATTTCTAATCCCGAAATTTTATTATGTTCTCTAGGTAGCATCTTAAGTGGTGGTGGGAGTGTCCCTGCTCCTCAGGCCACACCTGCAATGTGGGTCAACATGGTAAATGAATTCCAGAAAGGTGCCTTGGCAACACGTCTGGGAATTCCTATGATTTATGGGATTGATGCTGTTCATGGTAATAACAACGTCTACAACGCCACCATATTCCCTCACAACGTTGGGCTTGGAGCTACAAGGCAACTCTCTAACAATATACATTTTATTTAATGTAAACGCATGGCTGTGTGTGAAACAACAGGCTTCCTAAATGGCCATTTTGTTAAAAATAAAATGACAGTGCTTGGCTGCTTGCCTTGCAATTAAATTCGCTAAAATGTTCAATGAGCATTTCATCTCCATGTGGCAAGTAGCAACATAAATTCTGTCCAGCAAAACACCCAAAGATGGTAAAAAAAATGGGTAGCTATATCTTGGAACGGAATTGTATAACTATTTTATCTCTTTATATATTTTGTTTATTAGGGATCCTGACCTAGTAAAGAGGATTGGCGAAGCAACTGCTCTTGAAGTACGCGCAACAGGCATCCCATATACCTTTGCTCCATGCATTGCAGTAAGCACAATACGGTGTTTTCTTGCTTTATTAGGTGTTACATCTGCAGTGGAACAGTTATGAGTGTACTCTTGGTTCACTAAAAGTTATGTTGATTGGAAATGCTTCTTGTATATATAGGTTTGCAGAGATCCAAGATGGGGTCGATGCTATGAGAGCTACAGTGAAGACCATAAGATTGTTCAGCAGATGACAGATATTATCCTTGGTCTGCAAGGAGAGATCCCAGTGAATCATACCAAAGGAGTTCCTTATGTTGCCAAGTAAGATATTCTTTCTCAGTGTTAATGTATATGGTAGTTAAGATGTGAGCCAATCTGTAGGCATCTGCATTTGATGCATGAAACTGTACTTTGAACTGACAGGTAATCTGCCTAGATGGACATTCTGTTAGTAATTCAACTTTTTATGGCAAGCAGCATTTCCTGCCTAGTGAAATATCTACTACATGGTTCGAGAACAGTTTAGGGATATAATCATTATCAATGTCTTGCAGCTTGAATGCTTTCTATCTTATGTATCAGCTTATGGATTTTTACAGGAATAAAGTTGCTGCTTGTGCTAAACATTTCGTTGGTGATGGTGGAACGCATAATGGAATCAATGAGAACAACACGATCATTGACGTGCACGGACTGCTAGGCATTCACATGCCACCATATTATGACTCCATTATCAAGGGTGTCGCTACTGTTATGGTTTCATATTCAAGCGTTAATGGTGAAAAAATGCATGCCAATCATGATCTAGTCACTGGCTACTTGAAATCCAAACTGCGCTTCAGAGTTAGTGCTAATCTGCAATTTATTTAACATTCCTCTGCTGTTGTCGTAAACTGACTTCAGAATGGTGACGGATTGCAGGGTTTTGTGATATCTGACTGGCTAGGAATAGACAGGATAACCTCACCAGCTGGTGCAAACTATACTTACTCTGTGCAAGCTGGAATAAATGCTGGCATTGATATGGTATTTTTTTTTAGAACACACTTGCTTATTATTATTATTTTGCTAGCTACAAAAAATATGTCTACTTGTTTGTTGTTCAAAAAGTATCTGGTTCCAGATGGAGAAGTGCCCATAACATACCCCTCTACTTTTGATCTGAATTTGTCCGCATAATTAGTTTGGACTCCATTTCTTGCATCTAAGATCACAACCCAAGATCACCTAAATGAAGCCTCATTCTTTGTACTCAACGTTGATTGCCAACCTTAGCCGCGTAATATCAGCTGCTCAGAGGTACTATCTGTAATGTGGTACTGCAACATGAAGTGTTTAGTACCTACTGAGTAGCAACGACTCTGATTTTTAATCGAAATAATCTAGACAAACGTTGGCCCTGCAGTAACTTCTTTCATTCCATTCCAGGTTATGGTCCCTTTCAATTACACCGAGTTCATTGAGGATGCAACATCTCTTGTTAACAAGCGTATCATCAGTATGAGCAGAATTGATGATGCTGTGAGTCGCATCCTTCGAGTGAAATTTACAATGGGCCTCTTCGAGAACCCTTTAGCTGATCTTAGCTTTGCAGATCAGCTTGGAAAGAAGGTTCATGATCTACAACATGTTTTTTAATACTTCTATAAAAAAAGTGTGGAAATATACCTAGAACTAAGTAACTGAGTAATTAAATTTAACAGGAGCACAGGGAATTGGCTAGAGAAGCTGTCAGGAAATCACTTGTTCTATTGAAAAATGGCAACACTCCTAATCAACAATTCCTGCCTCTCCCAAAGAAAGCTAGTAAGATCCTCGTAGCTGGAAGTCACGCTAGCAATTTAGGCTACCAGTGTGGTGGATGGTCAATTCAATGGATGGGGGGAAGTGGAGATATTACAGCTGGTACGTGCTTTCTAATATGCCTTTGGTTGCTCTGGTCCTTGAGTTCATTAAAGACAGAATTTCAATATTTTAGATTACTGCCTGCCAAACTTATACCCTGGTTGGAACAGATGGTTGCTTAGTGAATTCGAATTGTCAATTTTGAAGTATCCCTTCGGAATATTTAAACTGACGTTTATATAATTTTGACGGTCATGATTTTATTCTTTTCAGGAACAACAATCCTTGATGCCATAAAGTCCACCGTTGGTGATGCAACACCTGTAGTCTACTCTGAGAACCCTGATGACAGCTTCATGAAGAACAACGAGTTTTCATTTGCTATTGTTGTTGTTGGCGAGCCACCATATGCGGAAACAGTAGGCGATAACACTGATCTGACTATCCTAGACCCTGGTCCAGACACAATCCGAACCGTCTGTTCGGCAGTTAAATGCGCAGTGGTTGTCGTCTCTGGACGGCCTGTCGTCATTGAACCATATCTTCCTCTGATGGAAGCGCTTGTTGCCGCCTGGCTTCCTGGCACAGAAGGGCAGGGTGTCGCTGATGTGCTATTTGGGGACTACGGCTTCACCGGAAAGCTTTCGTGCACTTGGTTCAAGTCTGTAGACCAGCTGCCCATGAATTTTGGAGACCCACACTATGACCCGCTCTTCCCTTTCGGCTTTGGGTTGGCAGTAAATTCATCACAGGCAGGGTAAATAACTTCATCACTCACACTAGTGAAACAATGCTACAGGCCTAGTTTGAACTACTTTCTGTAATTTGATATCTTTCGTCTTGTTTGCCGTTTCAGGTTCTCGGGCGCCAGAAGCCGCGGAAATAAGAAGGAAATTAGGGTATGGGCCGTGTTGAGTTTGCTACTGTCAATGATGCTAGCTTGGGCATAGGTGTATTTCACCACCAAGCTGCTCTTTTGTAGCAGTAGCATGATCAATCAATCCCCTTGTTAGGGATCCTTGGTCCACATGGATATTATTCCCTGCAGATGGTGTTATGCTAAGCTAGGTCATCGGGTAGATTTGTTGATTCATCAAATTATCTTTGGTTCACGTGATCACGTCTTGTATTTGTTTTTAATCTAGCGATGAGGACAAAGTAGTAAGATTAATTAGAACATGCAAGTCCTGTTGGATAATGAATTACAGCAGTACATTCAGCTTCGAGTTGAATCATTGCACATAAATTTCCTACGAAATTTCATACAGAACTTGATTCCTTGAAAATTCATCGGAAAATCCTTGAACCCAAAGATGGTCTACGATTTACCGCGGAATCTGTCATAACTGTGAGGCAGTAGAGAATACCATGGGCAAGGTGGCGACTCCGACGGACGTCCGTCGGCCGCCACCTTGCAGCGCATCACCTTGTCGAGGGTGTTGCCGCCGAGGTAGCCCCACCGCCGGCCTTCACCGGTCTCCCTGTAGACCGCCACGTCGACGTCGAGCTCCACCCGCCCCGAGCGGCGCCACTCCGACGCCATGCGCTCCCGGAGAGGCGTCGAGAGCCCCACGCCGTCGGCCCTGGCCACCACCTCCACGCCCCTCCCCCAGGGCTCCCGGGAGACGCAGCCGCGCGGCTCCACGCGCGCCCAGCCGAGCGCGACGCCGGAGTAGGTCAGGACCACCTCGGCGCGGTCGGCGCACGTCTTGTTCATGCGCAGCGTGAGGTTGAACGCCGGTGAGACCACGCGGCCGGGCCTGGCCGGGTCGATGCCCTCGTAGCCGGCGACGCCGACGGAGAACGACACGACGTTGGCCTGCTCCATGTAGTACACGGGGAAAAGCATGAGCGCCACCAGTGCAACAGAAAATACCACAAGCAACAAGAGCCTTTCTTTGTCGCTGAACCTCGCCGCCGGCGCGTTGCCCAGCACCGGCGCCTCGTCGTCGTCGTCGCCGCGCGGGTCGGAAGGGATGGCACGGTAGGCGGCCTGCTCCAGGTCGAAGTCCATGCTTCGATCTTGGTTGTCCTGAATCTTTTTTCTAGTCTTTACGATTGAGAGCCCAACTCCTGCATCACGATTCACGAATATATATCGGCCAGGAGTCCCGAGGCAGTCCGTTTGGGCAGCGACGGGATATATCTTGATCTGAACAGAACTTCCTCGCGTGTAGGGATCGAGATCCTCACGTATTTTAAACGGCTGCATCCATCTACTCGGAGCTATCGTAGCCCCTTCGTAACCCCTTCGTAGTTCTAGGATTATTGATCATTAACTAGTAAATATGCCCGTGCGTTACAACGGGAGCCAAAAAATCATGGCTAACCAAATAAGTATGACTCAATATCCTGACACATAAGCGTACTTTATTTTAACACTGTGGCTCACCATGTTGCTATTTTTTTTCTCACCCTACTGGATGGTGGTTGCGATGTCCACATGATCACAATGCATTTGACGTGGTAAATCCCAAGCCTATGAGTTTGCCAGTGCATGCCACATTTGTCATTATGTTGCGCAAGGGAACGTTTAAAACTTTAAAAACAAATCTCATTAACTACGTACTACTCCCAATGCCAAGACATATAAAGACTTTCAAAAAACTAATCGAATCCTAAACATAAAATACTTTTGAATCAGTGAACAGTTTTTCGAATCGACAAACATGTTTTTTTTGAAATTTTTTATTTTCTTAAAAAAGTAATGAACATTACTTTTGTTTACAAACTTTTTAAATGTATGAAACGGTTTCAAATTCATTAACATTTTTTGACTCAACAAAAAAATTTTGAATCGATGATTTTTTTTAAAAATTGGGGAACAAATTTTAAAAATCATTTTTTGTGAACATTTTCTAAAATGTTATGGCCATTTTTTTTCAGATTTCCGAATATGTTTTGACTACATGATCATTTTTTCAAAATCATGCACTTGATTTTATTTCCCGACCATTTTTCCAAATTGTGATTTTTTTATAATATTGCGAACAATTTTGCAAAACGACTAACATTTTTTGAATCTGCAATTTTTTTATGATTTTCTAAACATTTTTGAATTCACATATATTTTATGATTTCTCAAACATTTTGTTTGAAAACTCGTAACTTTAGAATATTAGATCCCGAATTAATTTAAAGAAGAAAGAAAACAGAAAAAACAAAAAAGTAAAATCAGAAGAAACAGGGGAGTAAAGCCCCGCACATGGGCCGGCTCATGAATGCATAGATGGGTCATGCGTGAGAAAAGAAAGATTTTTCTAAACATTTTTGAATTCACATATATTTTATGATTTCTCAAACATTTTGTTTGAAAACTCGTAACTTTAGAATATTAGATCCCGAATTAATTTAAAGAAGAAAGAAAACAGAAAAAACAAAAAAGTAAAATCAGAAGAAACAGGGGAGTAAAGCCCCGCACATGGGCCGGCTCATGAATGCATAGATGGGTCATGCGTGAGAAAAGAAAGATTTTTCTAAACATTTTTGAATTCACATATATTTTATGATTTCTCAAACATTTTGTTTGAAAACTCGTAACTTTAGAATATTAGATCCCGAATTAATTTAAAGAAGAAAGAAAACAGAAAAAACAAAAAAGTAAAATCAGAAGAAACAGGGGAGTAAAGCCCCGCACATGGGCCGGCTCATGAATGCATAGATGGGTCATGCGTGAGAAAAGAAAGATTTTTCTAAACATTTTTGAATTCACATATATTTTATGATTTCTCAAACATTTTGTTTGAAAACTCGTAACTTTAGAATATTAGATCCCGAATTAATTTAAAGAAGAAAGAAAACAGAAAAAACAAAAAAGTAAAATCAGAAGAAACAGGGGAGTAAAGCCCCGCACATGGGCCGGCTCATGAATGCATAGATGGGTCATGCGTGAGAAAAGAAAGATAAAAAATTGTTGACGCTAGGGATCGAACCTGAGTCTCGTCGCTATAGAAGGAATAGGCCAACCACCCTGCTACTCATCACTCATTGACTATTGCTCGTCTCGCAGCTATAAAACAGCGTGGGAGGCGGCGATTTTTAGTACCGTTTTCCACTTACGGATGGCATTGGTGGGTAATTTTTACCAATATGGAGGGTAATTTTAACGACGGACAACCAGAAGCGATAGCCGCTTTATTAGTAGGTAAAGATAAAGATACTCCAACTATTGCCAACTATTGCTCGGCGGCCTCGTCAGCTCGGACCTAGCATCCATCCATGGATGAACGTCAAAGTTTTGGACAGAGCCATCCTGTGCTCGCGGCGGTGCTGCTCGGATCCGTTGTGCTCGCTGCGACCCTCATGACCATCCTCGCCATCACGCTCGAGTCCACCCCGCCCGAGTTCTCCGTGACCGTTTCCAGCTTTGATGGCCTCGACCTGCGCGCCGGCGCGCCGCACACCTTCCACGTCGACCTGCGCGTCAAGAACGGCAACGTGTGGCGGCACTGCTTCGAGCCGGCGGGCGCGGCGGTGGAGTACGACGGCGTGCCCCTCGCCAGCGCCGATCTCGGCGAGCTCTGCGTCCCGGCACAGAACGTCCTGAACGTGTCCTTCGTGGCCACCGGCGAGGGGCTAGGGATGCCCGACCAACTCTACGAGCGCGTCGACGGCCTCCGCCGGCGGCAGGAGTGCGTGCCGTTGGCGGTGCGGCTGACGCTGGAGGAGAAGGATACCGTAAAGCAGGTACTGTTGGAAATATGAGAAAATTACTACGAGATTTAATCCGAATAAACAGAATATAAATCATGACCACAACAGCAGAGATTAAACTAATCATGCGAACTAGCATAGCAGATGAACATATCACATCTAGGGCACATACTAGAAACATGAATTCTACCACGATCTCGAACAGGAAGGATAGAATCACATACGGTGCAGCGGGTGCAGCACCGCCGGCGTTGATGTTGTCGCCCATGTCGTCGAGGATGAGGTTGCCGAGGTCGGGGAAGAAGTCGTCGTTCGCGAAGTCGTCGCTGCCAGCAGTCGCGCGAGTGCGCTCCCCAAAAACCTGATCGCCCCTCTCCCGTACAGGATCACGAGAGGCGGGGTTCCGGAGGCCTGCTGTCCCTTCTCGCGGTGCACGACGGAAGGAGGGATGGAGAAGACTAGCTTGGCGGCGCAATGATCTGGAACGGTGATGAGAAACCATACGAAGCGGCGGCTAGGGTAGACGTCTGCCTGACTATATATTGCGGGCCGGGTAGGTCGTGGGAGTAAACCCCACATCCAAGTCGTCACGATCCAAAAGAATCGGAAACGGTTCAAAAATTAACGCGTCTGTTAATTATTAATAAATGACTCATTAATTTTCCCATGCAGCAAAAATATAGACAACGTGCATAGCTCTGTCCTCGGCTTGGCTCAATCCCGCAACCCGCGGCGCGGCGCGTCGTGACGAGGCATGGCGTGGCGAGGCGAGCGAGGAGGAGGAGCGCGCGTGTAGGTCTCCTCTTCTCATGCTCATACAAGTGGTAGAAGAGCTCACCTTATAAAGAGGTGCAACTCTCTCTCAACTTCCAAGGTGGGACTAAACTTTAGCCTCACTCACTCCACTCACATGTGTGCATGAATGGGCCAAGAGAATTTCAGAATTTTAGTTGGGCTTTGGGCCAAAGGCCTACTAGCAAAATTCCAACAATCCCCCACAAAGTCTCGTTGGCACATCTCATCATTTAGTTCCAAAACATTGTTTTATATATCGGTGCTTAGTGGAGACTGTGAAGTTGAACTTCCACTTAGAAATTTATGCTACACTAGATCACAACTTGAATAGTGGACTATGCCTTGAACTACAAGTTTTCTGTGAAACTAGTTTCACACAAATTCTTGACCGATACTGGGCTGCCGCAAGGCTTCCCCGCGGGTGGAGCGTATACGTCATACTCCAGGGCCTTTCATGAATTTATTAGAGAACAACCAATTCTCACAGACTACGACGTTGACAGTCAAATTCATATAGGTGTGTTCCTCAGAAGATGTTCTGCAGGACAACATCTCTGCTTACCCGAATAAGCCACTTGGAACACATTAAGATAAGTATCAACCTGCCATGCAGATCCGGAGAGTATTGCATCTTCACGGAGTGGGATAATCAATATAGGGATACTCTCCTCCCAGCTGACCAACAGCTTGTCTCCCACTTCTACTTCACGGGATCTCCGATCACATAGAGTGGGTTACCACTATGGACAACTCATGCGGTGGGTCTCAAACCCATCTCCATCGATGCATTATCTATCACATTACGTGATAGACCCTTTGTGAAGGGATCTTCCAAGTTTTTCGACGTTTGGATGTAATCCAATGTAATAACTCCGGAGTTCCTCAATTTTCTGACAGATTTTAATCTCCTCTTCACATGCCTTGAGGACTTCATATTGTCCTTAGAACTGTTTATCTTGACGATCACAGTTTGATTATCACAGTTCATCAGGATAGGGGGTATTGGTTTTTCAACCATAGGTAAGTCCATCAAGAGTTCACGAAGCCACTCTGCTTCAACAGTGGCAGTGTCTAATGCTGTGAGTTCTGCTTGCATAATTGACCTCGTTAAGATGGTCTGATTGCAAGACTTCCAGGAAACAGCGCCACCACCAAGTGTAAAAACATAACCACTTGTGGCCTTAATCTCATCAGCATCAGATATCCAGTTTGAGTCACTATAACCCTCCAGTACCCTTGGATACCCGGTGTAGTGAATCCCATAGCTCGCGGTGCCTTTCAAATAGCGCATAACTCTCTCAAGCGCATGCCAATGATCATCTCCCGGTTTTGACACAAACCGACTCAGCTTGCTCATAGCAAAAGAGATGTCAGGCATCGTGGCACTCGCCAAATACATAAGCGAGCCAATAATCTGAGAATACCTCAGTTGATCTCTACCAATCCGTTGATTCTTTCGAAGCAACACACTAGCATCATATGGAGTTGGAGAAGGCGTGCAGTCGCTATACCCAAAACGACTCAAGACCTTTTCCACATAATGAGACTGATGCAGTGTGATCCCACCATTCTCATCTCTCAACAGCTTGATGTTTAAGATAACATCAGCTACTCCTAGATCCTTCATCTCAAAACAGCGAGATAAGAAATCCTTAACCTCCTTGATTAAATGAAGTTTGGTTCCAAAGATCAATATGTCGTCGACATACAGACAAAGAATAACTCCTTCGCCCCCACCATAGCGATAGTACACGCACTTGTCACCATCTTTACTACAAAGCCGGTAGCAGTTAATGTTCTTTCGAACTTCTCATGCCACTCCTTAGGAGCTTGTTTAAGGCCATATAAAGACTTTAATAACTTGCACACCTTTCCTTCCTGACCAGGTACTACAAAACCATCTGGCTGATCCATGTAAATTTCCTCCTTCAACTCTCCATTAAGGAAAGCCGTCTTAACGTCCATTTGATAGACGAGAAGACCATGTGAGGCAGCCAGTGATAGTAGCACCCGAATTGTGATCAGTCTAGCCACGGGTGAGTAAGTATCAAAGAAGTCTTCACCTTCTTTCTGGGTATAACCCTTGGCCACAAGCCGTGCCTTGTACTTTTCAATCGTACCATCAGGTCTAAGCTTCTTCTTGAACACCCACTTACATCCTACAGGTTTGCACCCATATGGACGGTCAGTGATCTCCCAGGTACCGTTAGCTAAGATGGAATCCATCTCGCTACATACAGCTTCCTTCCAGTAGTCAGCATCAGGAGATGCATAGGCTTCTGAAATAGTCCTGGGTGTGTCATCCACGAGGTACACAATGAAATCATCACCAAAAGACTTTGCAGTCCTCTGTCTCTTACTCCTCACAGGAGTTCCATTGTTACCCTCAACAGGATTCTCAACGTGTTCCATCGCAATGGTGGGTTCAGGAATTACAGTGAATTCCTAACTAGATGGAGTAGGTATCTCCTGATTTGATGAACTCGACATATCCTTCATAGGAAATATGTCCTCAAAGAAAGTTGCATCATTTGATTCCATAATCGTACCAACATGCATGTCGGATACCTCAGATTTTATTATCAAAAATCTATAGCCGATGCTATGAAAAGCATAGCCCAGAAGAACACAATCCACGGTTTTTGGTCCAAGCTTGCGCTTCTTGGGAATTGGTATATTGACTTTCGCCAAACAACCCCAAGTACGTAGGTAAGAGAGTTTCAACCTTTTCCTTTCCCATTCCTCAAATGGAGTCATGGTCTTATGCTTTGTGGGAACTCGGTTTAGGACATGACACGCAGTCATTAGCGCCTCCCCCACCATTCCTTGGATAGACCCGAAGTGTCTAACATGGTGTTAACCATATCAGTTAGAGTTCGGTTCTTTCTTTTGGCTACCCCATTTTACTGGGGTGAGTAGGGAGGCGTCCTCTCATGGATTATACCATGTTCCGCACAAAACAGATCAAATTCATTGGAAAAATACTCTCCACCACGATCGGACCTAAGCCGTTTAATTTTTCGATCAAGTTGGTTCTCTCCCTCAGCTTTATAGTTTTTAAAGAAAGTCAAAGCCTAAAGCCTCATCTTTTGATTTCAGAAGATACACATAACAATATCTAGTGGAGTCATCAATCAACGTCATGAAGTATCTCTTTCCACCTTTTGTCAACACGCCATTCATCTCACAAAGATCAGAATGTATAAGCTCTAGTGGCGCCAAGTCTCTTGCCTCTGCAGTCTTATGGGACTTGCGAGGTTGCTTAGCTTGCACACATACTTGGCACTTGGAGCCTTTGATAGTAGAGATTTTCGGAATTAAATTCATATTGGCTAACCGCGTCATGCAACCAAAGTTAATATGACAGAGTCGTGAATGCCAAATATCAGACTCATTATTGTGGCAAACATTATTAATAACTTTAGTGCAAATATCTGACAAAGATAGGCGGAACAAGCCTCCGCACTCATAGCCTTTTCCAACAAATTGTCCACACTTAGAAATTACAACTTTATTGGATTCGAAAACCAACTTAAAACCATCTCGACATAAACGGGAACCGCTAACGAGATTTTTATTGATGGACGCACATGATGAACGTTCTTCAGACGCACAGTCTTCCCCGAAGTAAACTTCAGATCGACCGTACCAACTCGAACGATGGCATGTGATTCCCCATCAGCACGGGTGAAGCGGTGAAGTCCCTGTTGCCTGGTGTCGTGGTTTTGTCACGGCAGAAGTCCTAGAGAAAGGACTTAGTCGTGGAGCCATCGCTACGGGTTAGCTTGAAGGGGTTAAAGCGGACACAAGGACGCAAGAGAGTTTATACTAGTTCGGCCCCTTCAATGAAGGTAAAAGTCTACGTCTAGTTGTGATGGAATTGATGGGTGTTTCGACGACTAGGGAGCAAATAAGCTTCGCCTATGTCTCGAGTTGTTGTCTGTCCTTGAACCGCCGCCGGGTCGTCCCCTTATATACATGGGGACGCCCGTCGGTTTACAGAGTCCTGATACCGGCTCATAGATGCGTCCGGTTTGGTCTCCACTATTCCTAACTTATAACACAAGTTACATACCGACGCCGGTTTATAGCTATAGGCCTTAAACCGATTATGGGCCTTTAGCCCTCATCTGCCCTCATGGGCTTTTATCACACTCAACTACTGATGAAGTTAACCCGGCTTGTCCTGGCCGGTTTACGCCCAGTAGTAATATCCCCAACATTAGGCCCCAAATTGATTTGAACAGGTTCATGTCAATCCTTAGCAAAAATCTTCATCTTCAACATCTTCTTGTATTTTGTTGAACCGCCGTGATGTCATCTTCTCTGCTCGCGATAGACCGGTGTGACGTCACTGGTTATAAAGAACCTTATCCTGTTAACAAGCCTGCGACAATTAAGGCCACAACTTTGTTTCCAAACTCGCGGCTACTTGATTCTCGCGCCTGACATATCCCTTTCTTTATAAATAGGACCGAAGGGTCATTTCCTTTCTCTTTCCCTCCGACCCCTTCTGCTTCGTCTTCCTCGCGTCGCCCAGCTTCGGAGCTCCGCCGCCACCATCGACCTCTGCATCAACCTTGGCCGCTGCATCAACCTGAGCACACCAGAGCATCGCGGCGACCTTCTGCTTCTTCCTCAGCTCCGGTAAATCTTCTTTCCTTTCCCCCGCAGATCTGTTCTAGGGTTTCCTCATTTGTCGAAGTTCATCGAGACTCTGGCGCTGTTCTTCCTTTGTTTCTTCTTTAGCCCATGAATAAAACTTCAAACCTGATGTATTCTCCGTAATGGCTTATCTTCTGTTACCAAAGCAAACCTTTATGCGCATAAAACACTGATCTGGTCCCTTGTGAATTGCTTTGAGATCAACCTTTTAGGTCTAAATCCTTTTATTTTCCTGTCTTGCGGTAGATCCAAAATTTCACTACGAGCTTATGAAATCTGTTTTTACCTTCCTTAGTCATTCTTGCCTTAGATCTGTATCCTCTTTACCACATAGGCGGTTCACCTTTGAAAAAGCAATCTATCATATATAATTAGTCCCCTTGTTGAACCGCCGGGATGCTGTTGCTTATAAACTCCGGTTTAGATAGACCTGCTTCCGGTTTAACATTGCACATATCAATGTACTTTGTAGATTTCATCATGGCCAAGCAAGTGTATGAGTGCAATTGGGTCCCTTCTCGCGTCACAGAGGATCAACTGGACGATTTAGTCCTGATTGGCGCCTTGGGCAGCAAAGACACCGTCCATTGGAGGGCTCCTGGCAAAGAATGCCCCCCACACCTTGAGAAGGAGAGGTTGTTGTTTTCGTAGACCACTTAGCCCGGGGTTTTAAACCGCCCGGTTCTAAATTCTACCGGGATGTTCTAGCTGATTTCCAACTCCATCCGCAAGACACTGGCCCCAACTCTGTTACAAATATGTGCCACTTCCAAGTGCTCTGTGAGGTGTTCTTTCAAGAGGAGCCCACAGTGGAATTATTCAGAGATCTTTTCCATCTAAACCGCCGTACTGAGTTTACTGATGGCTCTAATACGGAGTTGGGTGGCATGGCGATTCAAAAAAGGAAAGAGGTCACATACCCTCACGCCAAGCTGCACAGTCACCCCAAGGAGTGGAATCAGACATGGTTCTACTGCAAAGACACCTCCCCTGCTGGTGAGAATCCCTTGCCTGGCTTTCGTCTGGAGCGGCTCAGCAATACCCATCCTTTTCCTCAACGATTGACTGCCCAGGAGAGAAGCAAATATGCTCCTCAGCTGTCAAAGCTCAGGGCCTTTATGGCCAACGGTTTAACAGGGGTTGACCTTGCTCGCTGTTGGATATCATGGAGCATACTGCCCCTTAGTCAGCGCTCCGGTTTGATGTGCGAATATACTGATAGTGTGGATGACCCACTGCGACATTCAAGACTCCAGCTCTCCGGTGAAGAAATCACAGAGGCTGTGTGTAAGATACTGAATGAACCGGAGCACATCTGCGCTAGAACCGGCCTGCTTCCCTTCTGTGCCACCAACAAACCGCCAGCTATAAGACTTTGATTTTTCTCTTTGCTGAATTTGTTATTGATATGTCTGGTCATTGTTTTTAATATCAGTGTCTGCATAACCAGGGCGATGATCCGTTTTGGAGCAAAAAGCTGCCGCAGGAGAAACCAGAGAAAACAGATAAACCGGAAAGAGCAACCCGGCAAAAAACTAAAACTGTGAAGAAGACTGCCCACCGGAAAAGAACCACTGCATCTTCTAATCCGGCCCCTGATGACGAGGTGGATAATCCGGACTTTGAGGTAGAGCTTGACTCACTTGGTTTATTTTTCATGCATCTTATTGATGATGATATTTGTCAGGATGATGCCGAAGCCAACCATGCGGATGTTGCAGAGGTAATTATTCTCTCTTCCGATTCAGAAACTTTGCCTTCACAAAAAATTCGTCAGGCAAACCGGAAAGTTAAATTTTCTCATCCTCTTGCTTATTTGGATCCTAAACTTCTTATGAAGACTCAACAACACGAAGCTCGCCGCACCACCCGGCACAGCGGCCAGGTAGTTACCTCCACCGGTTTATCGAACAGTCCGGTTCAGAAACGTCATTCCGAGGTCTCTAATTCGCTTGTCAGTGCTTGTCCTAAAGCAGGCTACTTTCGTCAACCTCTTAATCCGCCTGACTTCGATTATCAGGTTATTTCCCACTCATCTTCTGGCGAGTCGTCGGCTACTCAGCTCCCACCGCTCAAAACGGTGCTTGGGTAAGCTATATTTATTGTGATGTTTGTAGTATATTGCCTTAGAATATATGCTGTATTTAATTTTGTTATTCTTCTCAGGGCCAAACCTAGGCCGAGCAAGAAGGCCCACCTGGATAAAGCGGCCGAAGAAGATGTCATTCTTGAACCAGGCACCACACCCAATCTTGAAGCGGCTATTCCTGAGGATATTCCCAATGATCCACCGCAGCCAGATGATGATCTTACTGCTGAGGAAATACCTACTGATACCTCAGGTCCTATCCATCAGCCCACAGGTTCCCTCCGGGTTGAAAGCTCCACCGGTCCCGCAAAACCTACTGACAAGCCAACAGCTCCAGTGCAAACCGGCGGTACCAATGATGATGAAGTTGTCATTACTGGCACTGGCCATACCGAGCCAAGCAATCCTGTCGCTTTATCCAAACATTCTGCCAAGGAAGAATTAGCTGCTTTTGGCAAAGGCAAGTGGAATGCTGATCTGACGGCTTACGCTGCTCTGAACACCCAAGATATCCATTCCGGCTATCTGAACCGGCTGTATACCAGCCGTGACTATGAAGCCGGTCTGGTTAACATGATGAAGGATAAATATGAGGTAACTTCCATATGCTCCTTCCTGCTTGTATGCTTTCATTCTTGCTGACTCTCCTAGCCCCTAAGGGCCGATTTGAAATATTCTTTCAAACCGGGACTTAATAATATGAATCTTGATGCTTTGAAATTTGCTGATGTAGTCCCCAAGGGCCGGTTCAACTTAGCGTAGTTAAACCGGTACTTTAAGTAATTGAAACTGCCGCATCAGAATACATATGATCAAATAGCCATTAGCCCCCAAGTGCCAAGTTGAATACTTGTATTGAGCTTGGGACTTTGTAAACAATTGAAAGATGAAGATCGAATATGCATTAGCCCCCAAGTGCTAAGCGCATAACTTGTTATGTGGTTGGTACTTGAATCCTTCTACCGATTTGTTGAAACATATATCTGTATGCCTGCAGGCGGAGCTGAAGGCGAAAGAAAGCCAAGTCATCGATCTGCGAGAAAACCTGAAAACCCAACAGGTTGAAACCTCCAAGGCAAAAGAGGAATTGGCCAGTGCCTTAAGCGCCATGGAACAACTTAAGGAGAACTTCAAGAAGAAACGGGCGGATTGGGCCACTGAAAAGTCCGCTTTGATCAAACGAGCAGAGGATGCCGAGGCTGCACTGAAACCAGTGACGGATGAACTGACCAGCATAAAGCGGCACGTTCATGCCATGACCACTGCTATCTTTGGTAAGCCAGCTTGCCTTCTGAATTGGTTCTGCCTTCTTACAGAGTCGCCGGTTTATTAACCTTTTATGGTATTTCAGGGACACGCATTGGTCACTTGGGGTCAGATGTGCGGAAGAAATTGAAAGCCGCCTATACCTTGGTTGAACAATTGTATACTGGTGCCCAGCGGATCATCTGTATCGCGTCTCATAACAAACCGGCGCCCACTTTGATTCAAGATACTTTGATGAAACTGTCAGTGCTTCCTGCCCGGGTTGAAGAGCTGAAGAAATCTGCTGCTTGAACCGATGCAATCAATGCTTTAATCCGGGCAAAAGCCTGGGTGCCGGATTTTGATCCTATTGAAGCGGCTCAAGGTTATCCCAGTTTGAAGGAAGACGGGTCAGAATTTGGTGAAGCGGATCTGCGAGCCATAAACCGGGAGGTATGTCCGTTAGCTTGTCAACTGGCTAAGGAAGCAGATTTGTCTCATTATCAAGCCCAATATGACAGCCAGAACAAGCGAATAGCTGCACCAATCCATGAATCGGAAAACCTGATCCCTCCAATCCGTAAGCATACTTACGCTCCCGATATTGACCCGTCTTCACTAATCCATGACGAAGCTGTTTTTCAAGCATTGATGGGAATTGACTGGACAATTGTGGATTTTCAGCCACTGGGTAGAGAAACGGAAGCTGAAGCGGCGCAGGATGACCCACAACCATCAGGCCAGGCTGGTGGCGAAGCTTAAACCGGAAGCCGGTTTTAAAAATGTCTCTCCTTTGTGCAAAACAATTATGTTATTATGGGCACCATGTTGCCTTGTAATAGGCTAGCTGATACCTTTGATGTTGATATGCCTTCGCGCATAACTTGTTCTTCCTGTGGTAATGAACTTTCCAAAATACTTTCTGAAATAAGAAATTCGTTAAGTGCCACCGCGGTTGTACCATCAGGCGGAATATGATGTTTGTATATATAAAGTCAAAATATCCAAAACAAAATTTTAAGTATATGATCAAAAAATTTGAGATACATAATACCTGCCACCATTGAGTGTGAAGTTGGCTTGGCCAACCTTGAAGCGGAGCTTTTGCAAACCCACACTGTTGGAGGAAATCACAACTCCTGTATATGTATATGACACTGGTTACCATGTAAACCGTGCCGGGTTATAATGAACACCGTGTTACTCCATAAGAGGATGTTAACAACAAGGATCAAACTGGACAAATAGTCTCCGGATTGACGTGAACTGTGTTCCGTCAATTGATTGGTTAAAAAACTTTGTCGGTTTAAAGAACACAATAAAAAGCAAAAAAAACCCTTCAAAGAAAAGTATGAAGCAAAAGCAACGAAAAAAAACGTTTGCCAAAAAAGATTTATTTAAGCTGATCAAATGGCGTAACCATGGCCAAACACGACCAAGCTCCCGTTAGGTGTAACTATGGTTCTAGTTAGCCAGGTCCCCAAGTGATTCTTGTGGCATTTATGCCGACCAAATGGCGTGGTCATGGTTCGGGTTCGACCAAGCCCCCAAGTGATTCTGTGGCCTTAGGCCGATCAAGAGGCATGACTGGTTCAGACATGACCAAGTCCCCAAGTGATCTGGTGGCTTTCGCCTATCAAGAGGCATGGTATTGGTTCGGACACGACCAATCCTCCAAGTGATATAACACGATGCTTTTAGCAAAGAGAACTCAAGGGGTAAACCGGAGGCCGCTTTAGAGCAACTCCGTGTAACCTCACATGATGTAAAAGAACAGATACCCCGCTTTAGCTGAGGTTCCGGTTTATTATACTTAATCATAATATATACATTGTATGTACATAAGTATAGCCAATGGCTCAGGTATAGTAAGGCCGAAGATGAGCTATATTCCACGGCCTGTTAGTCTCTTCCTCTGATGTACGTGAGTCCTTATGCTCTCGAATATCGATAAGATAGTACGACCCGTTGTGCAGATTCTTGCTGACCACGAAAGGCCCCTCCCAAGGTGGGGATAGCTTATGCATATCAGTCTGATCTTGGATGAGCCGAAGCACCAAATCTCCTTCCTGGAAGGCTCTGGTTCTGACTCGGCGACTGTGATAACGACGAAGATCCTGCTGGTAAATCGCCGACCGGGCGGCTGCGATGTCACGCTCTTCATCCAACCGGTCCAAAGCATCTTGCCGTGCTGTCTCGTTGTCCGCTTAAACATAAGCCGTGACACGAGGTGAGTCATGACGGATATCGCTGGGGAGAACCACCTCCGCTCCATAAACCATGAAGAACGGTGTGTATCCTGTTGATCTGTTGGGTGTTGTATTGATGCTCCATAACACAGATGGTAATTCTTCTACCCAACAACCCGGCGTTCTCTGTAAAGGAACCATGAGCCGGGGCTTGATGCCTTTCAAGATCTCTTGATTAGCTCTTTCTGCTTGACCATTGGACTGTGGATTTTCCACTGATGAAACGTCGAGCCGGATGTGCTCCCATTCGCAGAACTCCTTCATAGCACCTTTGGATAAATTGGTACCATTATCTGTGATAATACTGTGCGGAAAGCCAAACCGGAAAATCACCTTTTTGATGAACTGAACCGCCGTGGCCGCATCACACTTGCTAACAGGTTCTGCCTCCACCCACTTTGTAAACTTGTCCACCACCACCAGGAGGTGGGTCTTCTTATCTTTGGACCTTTTGAAAGGCCCAACCATATCCAGCCCCCAAGTTGCAAACGGCCAAGTAATTGGAATCATCCTCAATTCTTGAGCCGGTACATGAGCACGTCTTGAAAACCTTTGGCAACCATCACATCGTCTGACCAGATCCTTCGCATCAGCATGAGCAGTTAACCAATAGAAACCATGGAGAAACGCTTTAGCCACCAGAGACTTTGAACCGGCGTGGTGACCACAATCTCCTTCGTGGATCTCACGCAAAATTACATGGCCTTCTTCAAGAGACACGCAACGTTGAAAAGCTCCTGATACACTGCAATGATGCAACTCACCGTTGATGACAGCCATGGACTTGGATCGCCGGATTATCTGCCGGGCCAGAATCTCATCTTCTGGCAACTCGCCCCGGTTCTTGTATGCCAGATAAGGAAGCGTCCAATCCGGAATAACATGAAGAATTGCCACCAATTGAGCCTCCGGATCAGGAATGGCAAAATCCTCTTCACCAGGGATCTTCACCGACGGGTTGTGCAGCACATCCAGAAAAACATTGGGTGGGACCGGTTTGCGCTGAGAGCCCAGCCGGCTTAAAGCATCCGCCGCTTCATTTTTCCGCCGGTCCACGTGGTCCACTTGATAGCCTCTGAAATAACCTGCAACAATATCCACCTCACGACGATATGCTGCCATGAGTGGGTCCTTGGAGTCCCAAGTGCCAGACACTTGCTGAGACACAAGGTCCGAATCACCGAAGCACTTAGCTCGACTTAGATTCATCTCCTTAGCCATCCGAAGACCATGGAGCAAGGCTTCATACTCAGCTGCATTGTTAGTACAAGGGAACATTAAACGGAGAACATAACAAAACTTATCACCTCGTGGGGAAGTTAATATGACTCCAGCCCCCGAGCCTTCCAACTGCCTGGATCCGTCAAAATGGATGGTCCAATACGTATGATCCGGTTTTTCTTCAGGTGCTTGCATTTCCGTCCAATCATTGATGAAATCAACAAGTGCCTGAGACTTAATCGCTGTCCGAGGCACATATTTCAAACCGTACGGCCCCAGCTCTATAGCCCACTTTGCAATCCGGCCAGTTGCTTCCCGGTTCTGGATGATATCTCCCAAAGGAGCAGAACTGACCACCGTAATTGGGTGCCCTTGGAAGTATTGCTTAAGCTTCCGGCTTGCCATAAAAACTCCGTACACCAGCTTCTGCCAATGCGGATACCTTTGCTTGGACTCAATGAGTACCTCGCTGATATAATAGACCGGACGTTGAACCGGATGATCCTTACCTGCCTCCTTTCGTTCCACCACAATAGCCACGCTGACCGCACGAGCATTAGCAGCAACGTATAGCAGTAACGGCTCCTTGTCAATGGGAGCGGCGAGCACAGGCGGATTAGCTAATTGCCGCTTTAAGTCCTCAAATGCTTCATCAGCAGCAGAACTCCAGACGAACTGATCCGTCTTCTTCAACATCTGATACAAAGGGATCGCCTTCTCACCAAGGCGGCTGATAAACCGGCTTAACGCGGCAATCCGGCCTGCCAGGCGTTGAACATCATTGATACACTTCGGTTGACAGGGAGGTGATGGCTGTGATCTTCTCCGGATTAGCCTCAATTCCCCTGTTGGACACCAGAAAACCCAATAACTTGCCCGCCGGTACACCAAAGACACACTTGTCCGGATTAAGCATCATCTTGTACGTCCTTAGGTTATCAAAGGTTTCCTTCAAATCATCAACCAGAGTCTCCTTCTCCCTGGATTTAACCACGATATCAGCCACGTAAGCATGTACATTACGACCAATCTGCTTGTGAAGACAATTTTGTACACACCGTTGATAAGTTGCCTGGGCACTTTTGAGCCCAAAGGGCATAGACACATAGCAGAAGGCTCCAAAGGGAGTTATGAATGCCATCTTCTCCTGGTCCTTAACTGCCATTTTGATCTGATGATAGCCAGAATATGCATCCAAAAAACTTAAACGCTCACAACCCGCCGTAGCATCAATGATTTGATCAATACGGGGAGGGCAAAAGGATCTGCTGGACAAGCTTTATTAAGATCTGTGTAATCCACACACATACGCCAGGTGCCGTTTTTCTTAAGGACTAGCACCGAATTGGAAAGCCACTCGGGGTGAAAAACTTCAACAATAAAACCAGCTGCTAAGAGCCTGGCTACCTCTTCTCCAATCGCCTTGCGTCTTTCTTCGTTAAACCGGCAGAGGAACTGTTTCACCGGTTTGTATTTAGGATCCACATTAAGTGTGTGCTCAGCGAGTTCCCTCGGTACACCTGGCATGTCAGAGGGCTTCCATGCAAAAATGTCCCGATTCTCACGGATGAACTCGATGAGCGCGCTTTCCTATTTCGGATCCAAGTTGGCACTAATGCTGAACTGCTTGGATGAATCGCCAGGTATGAAATCAACAAGCTTAGTTTCTGCTGCCGATTTGAACTTCAGGGCCGGATCATGCTCTGTAGTTGGCTTCTTCAACGGAGTCATGTCCGCCGGATCAACATTGTCTTTATAGTACTTCAACTCCTCGGTGGCACAAACCGACTCTGCATAAGCCGCATCTCCTTCCTCGCATTCCAAAGCGATTTTGCGGCTTCCGTGAACCGTTATTGTCCCCTTGTGACCCGGCATCTTGAGCTGCAAATACACATAACAGGGCCGAGCCATAAACTTGGCGTATGCCGGACGCCCAAACAGGGCATGATATGGACTTTGGATTTTTACCACTTCAAACGTTAATGTTTCCGACCTGGAATCATGATCATCCCCAAAGGCCACTTCAAGAGCTATCTTACCAACGGGATATGCTGATCTGCCAGGCACTACACCGTGGAATACTGTATTGGACGGTTTGAGATTCTTATCTGTTAGTCCCATACGACGGAAGGTCTCATATGTTGGTTTCGTAGTAATTTCAAAAAAATTCCTACGCACATGCAAGATCATGTGATGCATAGCAACGAGAGGGGAGAGTGTTGTCTACGTACCCAACGCAGACCGACTGCGGAAGCGTGACACGACATAGAGGAAGTAGTCATACGTCTTCACGATCCAACCGATCAAGCACCGAAACTACGGCACCTCCGAGTTCGAGCACACGTTCAGCTCGATGACGATCCCCGGACTCCGATCCAGCAAAGTGTCGGGGAAGAGTTCCGTCAGCACGACGGCGTGGTGACGGTCTTGATGAACTACAGCAGCAGGGCTTCGCCTAAACTCCGCTACAGTATTATCGAGGAATATGGTGGCAGGGGGCACCGCACACGGCTAAGGAATAGATCTACGATCAACTTGTGTGCTTCTGGGGTGCCTCTGCCTCAGTATATAAAGGAGCCAAGGGGGAGGGGGGCGCCGACCAAGGAGGAGGGCGCAGGAGGAGTCCTACTCCTTCCGGAAGTAGGACTCCCCCCCAATCCTATTCCAACTAGGATTCCCAAGGGGGAAAGAGGGAGAGGGGTGGCCGGCCACCTCTCCTAGTCCTAATAGGACTAGGGGAAGGGGGGAGGCGCGCAGCCCTTATGGGCAGCCCTTTCATCTTTCCACTAAGGCCCATGAAGGCCCATATGGCTCCCGGGGGGTTCCGGTAACCTCCCGGTAACCCGGTAAAATCCCGATTTCACCCGGAACACTTCCGATATCCAAATATAGGCTTCCAATATATCAATCTTTACGTCTCAACCATTTCGAGACTCCTCGTCATGTCCATGATCACATCCGGGACTTCGAACAACCATCGGTACATCAAAATGCATAAACTCATAATATAACTGTCATCGTAACCTTAAGCGTGCGGACCCTACGGGTTCGAGAACAATGTAGACATGACCGAGACACGTCTCCGGTCAATAACCAATAGCGGGACCTGGATGCCCATATTGGCTCCTACATATTCTACGAAGATCTTTATCGGTCAGACCGCATAACAACATACGTTGTTCCCTTTGTCTTCGGTATGTTACTTGCCCGAGATTCAATCGTCGGTATCCAATACCTAGTTCAATCTCGTTACCGGCAAGTCTCTTTACTCGTTCCGTAATACATCATCTCACAACTAACATATTAGTTGTAATGCTTGCAAGGCTTATGTGATGTGTATTACCGAGAGGGCCCAGAGATACCTCTCCGACAATCGGATTGACAAATCCTAATCTCGAAATACGCCAACCCAACATCTACCTTTGGAGACACCTGTAATGCTCCTTTATAATCACCCAGTTACATTGTGACGTTTGGTAGCACCCAAAGTTTTCCTCCGGTAAACGGGAGTTGCATAATCTCATAGTTACAGGAAGATGTATAAGTCATGAAGAAAGCAATAGCAACATACTAAACGATCGGGTGCTAAGCTAATGGAATGGGTCATGTCAATCAGATCATTCAACTAATGATGTGACCTCGTTAATCAAATAACAACTCTTTGTTCCATGGTTAGGAAACATAACCATCTTTGATTAACGAGCTAGTCAAGTAGAGGCATACTAGTGATACTCTGTTTGTCTATGTATTCACACATGTATTATGTTTCCAGTTAATACAATTCTAGCATGAATAATAAACATTTATCATGATATAAGGAAATAAATAATAACTTTATTATTGCCTCTAGGGCATATTTCCTTCAGTCTCCCACTTGCACTAGAGTCAATAATCTAGATTACACTGTAATGATTCTAACACCCATGGAGCTTTGGTGCTGATCATGTTTTGCTCGTGGAAGAGGCTTAGTCAACGGGTCTGCAACATTCAGATCCGTATGTATCTTGCAAATCTCTATGTCTCCCACCTGGACTAGATTCCGGATGGAATTGAAGCGTCTTTTGATGTGCTTGGTCCTTTTGTGAAATCTGGATTCCTTTGCCAAGGCAATTGCACCAGTATTGTCACAAAAGATTTTCATTGGACCCGATGCACTAGGTATGACACCTAGATCGGATATGAACTCCTTCATCCAAACTCCTTCGTTGGCTGCTTCCGAAGCAGCTATGTACTCCGCTTCACATGTAGATCCCGCTACGACGCTTTGTTTGGAATTGCACCAACTAACAGCTCCACCGTTTAATGTAAACACGTATCCGGTTTGCGATTTAGAATCGTCCGGATCAGTGTCAAAGCTTGCATCAATGTAACCTTTTACGGTGAGATTTTTGTCACCTCCATATACGAGAAACATATCCTTAGTCCTTTTCAGGTATTTCAGGATGTTCTTGACCGTTGTCCAGTGATCCACTCCTGGATTACATTGGTACCTCCCTGCTAAACTTATAGCAAGGCACACATCAGGTCTGGTACACAGCATTGCATACATGATAGATCCTATGGCTGATGCATAGGGAACATCTTTCATATTATCTCTATCTTCTGCAGTGGTCGGGCATTGAGTCTTACTCAACTTCACACCTTGTAACACAGGCAAGAACCCTTTCTTTGCTTGATCCATTTTGAACTTCTTCAAAAAAATTTCAAGGTATGTGCTTTGTGAAAGTCCAATTAAGCGTCTTGATCTATCTCTATAGATCATAATGCCTAATATGTAATCCAGAAATTTCAAGGTATGTGCTTTGTGAGGTCCTTCATTGAAAAACTTTTATTGAAGTATCCCTTTATGCTATCCAGAAATTCTATATTATTTCCAATCAGCAATATGTCATCCACATATAATATCAGAAATGCTACAGAGCTCCCACTCACTTTCTTGTAAATACAGGCTTCTCCGAAAGTTTGTATAAAACCAAATGCTTTGATCACACTATCAAAACGTTTATTCCAACTCCGAGAGGCTTGCACCAGTCCATAAATGGATCGCTGGAGCTTGCACACTTTGTTAGCTCCCTTTGGATCGACAAAACCTTCCGGTTGCATCATATACAACTCTTCTTCCAGAAATCCATTCAGGAATGCAGTTTTTACATCCATCTGCCAAATTTCATAATCATAAAATGCGGCAATCGCTAACATGATTCGGACAGACTTAAGCATCGCTACGGGTGAGAAGGTCTCATCGTAGTCAATCCCTTGAACTTGCCGAAAACCTTTTGCGACAAGTCGAGCTTTGTAGACAGTAACATTACCATCAGCGTCAGTCTTCTTCTTAAAGATCCATTTATTCTCAATTGCTTGCCGATCATCGGGCAAGTCAACCAAAGTCCATACTTTGTTCTCATACATGAATCCCATCTCAGATTTCATGGCTTCAAGCCACTTTGCGGAATCTGGGCTCACCATCGCTTCTTCATAGTTCGTAGGTTCATCATGATCTAGTAGCATGACTTCCAGAACAGGATTACCGTACCACTCTGGTGCGGATCTTACTCTGGTTGATCTATGAGGTTCAGTAGTATCTTGATCTGAAGTTTCATGATCATTATCATTGGCTTCCTCACTAACTAGTGTAGGTGTCACTGAAACAGTTTTCTGTGATGAAGTACTTTCCAGTAAGGGAGCAGGTACAGTTACCTCGTCAAGTTCTACTTTCCTCCCACTCACTTCTTTCGAGAGAAACTCCTTCTCTAGAAAGGATCCATTCTTAGCAACGAATGTCTTGCCTTCGGATCTGTGATAGAAGGTGTACCCAACAGTTTCCTTTGGGTATCCTATGAAGACACATTTCTCCGATTTGGGTTTGAGCTTATCAGGTTGAAGCTTTTTCACATAAGCATCGCAGCCCCAAACTTTAAGAAACGACAACTTTGGTTTCTTGCCAAACCACAGTTCATAAGCCGTCGTCTCAATGGATTTCGATGGTGCCCTATTTAACATGAATGCAGCCGTCTCTAAAGCATAACCCCAAAACGATAGCGGTAAATCAGTAAGAGACATCATAGATCGCACCATATCTAGTAAAGTACGATTACGACGTTCGGACACACCATTACGCTGTGGTGTTCCAGGTGGCATGAGTTGCGAAACTATTCCACAGTTTTTCAAATGTACACCAAACTCGTAACTCAAATATTCTCCTCCTCGATCAGATCGTAGAAACTTTATTTTCTTGTTACGATGATTTTCAACTTCACTCTGAAATTCTTTGAACTTTTCAAATGTTTCAGACTTATGTTTCATTAAGTAGATATACCCATATCTGCTTAAATCATCTGTGAAGGTGAGAAAATAACGATATCCGCCACGAGCCTCAATATTCATCGGACCACATACATCTGTATGTATGATTTCCAACAAATCTGTTGCTCTCTCCATAGTACCGGAGAACGGTGTTTTAGTCATCTTGCCCATGAGGCACGGTTCACAAGTACCAAGTGATTCATAATCAAGTGGTTCCAAAAGTCCATCAGTATGGAGTTTCTTCATGCGCTTTACACCGATATGACCTAAACGGAGTGCCACAAATAAGTTGCACTATCATTATCAACTCTGCATCTTTTGGCTTCAACATTATGAATATGTGTATTACTACTATCGAGATTCAAAATAAGAATAGACCACTCTTCAAGGGTGCATGACCATAAAAGATATTACTCATATAAATAGAACAACCATTATTCTCTGATTTAAATGAATAACCGTCTCGCATTAAACAAGATCCAGATATAATGTTCATGCTCAACGCTGGCACCAAATAACAATTATTTAGGTCTAATATTAATCCCGAAGGTAGATGTAGAGGTAGCGTGCCGACCGCGATCACATCGACTTTGGAACCGTTTCCCACGCGCATCGTCACCTCGTCCTTTGCCAGTGCCCGCTTATTCCGTAGTCCCTATTTCGAGTTGCAAATATTAGCAACAGAACCAGTATCAAATACCCAGGTGCTACGCGAGCTCTAGTAAGGTACACATCAATAACATGTATATCACATATACCTTTGTTCACCTTGCCATCCTTCTTATCCGCCAAATACTGGGGGCAGTTCCGCTTCCAGTGACCAGTCTGCTTGCAGTAGAAGCCCTCAGTTTCAGGCTTAGGTCCAGACTTGGGTTTCTTCTCCTGAGCAGCAACTTGTTTGTTGTTCTTCTTGAAGTTCCCCTTCTTCTTCCCTTTGCCCTTCTTGAAACTGGTGGTCTTACTGACCATCAACACTTGATGCTCCTTCTTGATTTCTAATGCTCCTTCTTGATTTCTCCCTTCCCAGCCTTTAGCATTGCGAAGAGCTCGGGAATTGTCTTATCCATCCCTTGCATATTATAGTTCATCACGAAGCTCTTGTAGCTTGGTGGAAGTGATTGGAGAATTCTGTCAATGACGCAATCATCTGGAAGATTAACTCCCAATTGAATCAAGTGATTATTATACCCAGACATTTTGAGTATATGCTCACTGACAGAACTGTTCTCCTCCATCTTGCAGCTATAGAACTTATTGGAGACTTCATATCTCTCAATCCGGGCATTTGCTTGAAATATTAACTTCAACTCCTAGGAACATCTCATATGCTCCATGACGTTCAAAACGTCGTTGAAGTCCCGATTCTAAGCCGTAAAGCATGGCACACTGAACTATCGAGTAGTCATCAGCTTTGCTCTGCCAGAGTTCATAACATCTAGCGTTGCTCCTGCAGCGGCCTGGCACCCAGTGGTGCTTCCAGGACGTAATTCTTCTGTGCAGCAATGAGGATAATCCTCAAGTTACGGACCCAGTCCGTGTAATTGCTACCATCATCTTTCAACTTTGCTTTCTCAAGGAACGCATTAAATTCAACGGAACAACAGCACGAGCCATCTATCTACAATCAAACATAAACAAGCAAGACACTATTAGGTACTAAGTTCATGATAAATTTAAATTCAATTAATCATATTACTTAAGAACTCCCACTTAGAATAGACATCCCTCTAATCTTCTAAGTGATCACGTGATCCAAATCAACTAAACCATAACCGATCATCACGTGAAATGGAGTAGTTTTCAATGGTGAACATCTATGTTGATCATATCTACTATATGATTCACGCTCGACCTTTCGGTCTCAGTGTTCCGAGGCCATATCTGCATATGCTAGGCTCGTCAAGTTTAACCTGAGTATTCTGCGTGTGCAAAACTGGCTTGCACCCGTTGTAGATGACGTGATGAGCTTATCACACCCGATCATCACGTGGTGTCTGGCACGACGAACTTTGGCAACGGTGCATACTCAGGGAGAACACTTCTTGATAATTTAGTGAGAGATCATCTTATAATGCTACCGTCAATCAAAGCAAGATAAGATGCATAAAAAGATAAACATCACATGCAATCAATATAAGTGATATGATATGGCCATCATCATCTTGTGCTTGTGATCTCCATCTCCGAAGCACCGTCATGACCACCATCGTCACCGGCGCGACACCTTGATCTCCATCGTAGCATCGTTGTCGTCTCGCCAATCTTATGCTTCCACGACTATCACTACCGTTTAGTAATAAAGTAAAGCATTACATCGCGATTGCATTGCATACAATAAAGCGACAACCATATGGCTCCTGCCAGTTGCCGATAACTCGGTTACAAAACATGATCATCTCATACAATAAAATTTAGCATCATGTCTTGACCATATCACATCACAACATGCCCTGCAAAAACAAGTTAGAAGTCCTCTACTTTGTTGTTGCAAGTTTTACGTGGCTGCTACGGGCTTAAGCAAGAACCAATCTTACCTACGCATCAAAACCACAACGATAGTTTGTCAAGTTGGTGTTTTAACCTTCGCAAGGACCGGGCGTAGCCACACTCGGTTCAACTAAAGTTGGAGAAACTGACACCCCCGCAAGCCACCTGTGCAAAGCACGTCGGGAGAACCAGTCTCGCGTAAGCGTACGCGTAATGTCGGTCCGGGCCGCTTCATCCAACAATACCGCCGAACCAAAGTATGACATGCTGGTAAGCAGTATGACTTGTATCGTCCACAACTCACTTGTGTTCTACTCGTGCATATAACATCAAATAAAACCTAGGCTCGGATGCCACTGTTGGAACGTAGTAATTTCAAAAAATTTCCTACGCACACGCAAGATCATGGTGATGCATAGCAACGAGAGGGGAGAGTGTGATCTACGTACCCTTGTAGACCGACTGCGGAAGCGTTGACACGACTTGAGGTAGTCGTACGTCTTCCACGCCCGACCGATCAAGCACCGAAACTACGGCACATCCGAGTTCTAGCACACGTTCAGCTCGATGACGATCCCCGGACTCCGATCCAGCAAAGTGTCGGGGAAGAGTTCCGTCAGCACGACGGCGTGGTGACGATCTTGATGTACTACAGTCGCAGGGCTTCGCCTAAGCACCGCTACCATATTATCGAGGAATATGGTGGAAGGGGGCACCGCACACGGCTAAGGAATACGATCTCAATGATCAACTTGTGTGTCTAGAGGTGCCTCTGCCTCATATAAAGGAGCCAAGGGGGAGGGGTGCGGCCAGCCCTAGGAGGCGCAGGAGGAGTCCTACTCCTTCCGGGAGTAGGACTCCCCCCCAATCCTATTCCAAATAGGATTCCCAAGGGGGAAAGAGAGAGGGGTGGCCGGCCACCTCTCCTAGTCCTAATAGGACTAGGGGAGGGGGGGAGGCGCAGCCCTTATGGGCAGCCCTTTCATCTTCCACTAAGGCCCACTAAGGCCCATATATGTCCCGGGGGGTTCCGGTAACCTCCCGGTACCCGGTAAAATCCCGATTTCACCCGGAACACTTCCGATATCCAAATATAGGCTTCCAATATATCAATTTACGTCTCGACCATTTCGAGACTCCTCGTCATGTCCGTGATCACATCCGGGACTCCGAACAACCTTCGGTACATCAAAATGCATAAACTCATAATATAACTGTCATCGTAACCTTAAGCGTGCGGACCCTACGGGTTCGAGAACAATGTAGACATGACCGAGACACGTCTCCGGTCAATAACCAATAGCGGGACCTGGATGCCCATATTGGCTCCTACATATTCTACTAAGATCTTTATCGGTCAGACCGCATAACAACATATGTTGTTCCCTTTGTCTTCGGTATGTTACTTGCCCGAGATTCGATCGTCGGTATCCAATACCTAGTTCAATCTCGTTACCGGCAAGTCTCTTTACTCGTTCCGTAATACATCATCTCACAACTAACATATTAGTTGTAATGCTTGCAAGGCTTATGTGATGTGTATTACCGAGAGGGCCTAGAGATACCTCTCCGACAATCGGAGTGACAAATCCTAATCTCGAAATACGCCAACCCAACATCTACCTTTGGAGACACCTGTAATGCTCCTTTATAATCACCCAGTTACGTTGTGACGTTTGGTAGCACCCAAAGTGTTCCTCCGGTAAATGGGAGTTGCATAGTCTCATAGTTACAGGAACATGTATAAGTCATGAAGAAAGCAATAGCAACAAACTAAACGATCGGGTGCTAAGCTAATGGAATGGGTCATGTCAATCAGATCATTCAACTAATGATGTGACCTCGTTAATCAAATAACAACTCTTTGTTCATGGTTAGTTGTAAGTGCATCTAGTGCCACCCCTAGTTGGTTTTGGAGTATTGACGACAAACCTAGTTGAGGGACTAATGTGTTTGTGAGAATTGCAGGATAACACAGGTAGAAGTCCCTCATTGATTCGGTTTTCCTACCAGAGATGACCCCTAAAAATGTATGAAGACATTGATGTCAAAGGTGGTATATGAAGATATTCTCATTGAAGACTATAACAAGAGAAGACATCGCATGAAGCCTATGGAGCTCGAAGACTCAGATCTTTCGTAGTTCTTTTTCTTCTTTATTGAGTCATAGGAACCACCGTACTGTTAAGTGGGGTCCAAGAGAACCAGTCAGAATGACTGAAGTGATGCTTAACCAAAACCTATGTCTTCGAGTGAAGACTATGAGAGCAAATCTTGTCCAGAGTCGGCCAAGTCAGCTTTGCTTGTAGCCCAAGTAAAGTTGCCGTGTGTGTTTGAAATCTGACCATTGGAACACGTGTCAGTTCCTTAGTGACCCAAGGTCATTTCGGACAAATCAGGTCGGGTTGCCTAGTGGCTATAAATAGCCCACCCCCTACAACCATAAATGGTTGGCTGCTCAGAGTTAAAGTACGGCTTTTGTCGTTTGAGAGCAACCCACCTCGAAGCCTTTGAGAGAGAATTCCTTGCGAGGATAAAGCCCTAACCACCCAGAGCCCAAGAGTGTTAGGCATCACTTATGTCTTCTTGTCTGTGTGATCTGAAGACTTATTACACTTGAGGACTGTGAATCCTCCAGTCGGTTAGGCGACGCGTTCTGAGCATCCAAGAGACATTGTGGATCGCCGGTGAACGAAGTCTGTGAAGGTTTGGGAGTCTACCTTGAAGACATACCAGAGTGATTGGGCGAGGTCTGTGTGACCTTAGCTCAAGGGGAATACGGTGAGGACTGGGTTTTCAGGACTAGGTGTCCGGGACTGTGTGTCCTTAGGTTTAAATACCTAGCCACCCTAACCAGACGTATAGTTGTCATAGCAACTGGAACTGGTCCAACAAATTATTGTCTTCAACGAGTCACTGGTTTCATCCTTCTCTTCCCTTTACTTACTGTTGGTCCTTGTGAAGTCATTGTATGATTGCACTATCTTTTGTCTTCACTGAGTGACTGCGTGTTCTGTTTGGCTTCATAATATCTTCCTACCTGATCCTTACTACATTGCTGCTATTAGTCATTGTGCTTTCACTTCATTGAATACTTGACTATGGTTTGCCTAGTGTAGTCTACCTTCCGCTGCATGGTAATAGGTTTATTTATATCGTTTGTCTTCGAAACTTCCACGTTTTGAAGACTTTCATAAAAATCGCCTATTCACCCCCCTCTAGTCGATATAACGCACTTTCAATTGGTATCAGAGCAAGGTACTCCCTTGTTATGTGTGATTCGGTTTAACCACCTGGAGTTTTAACTATGTCGACTGCAGGGATAATTAAAGTCTCCGCTGCGTGCCCCATCTTCGATGGAACTGAATATCCCTACTGGAAGAATAAGATGCGCATGCATCTTGAAGCCATTGACGTCGACCTATGGTATGTCGTCAAGAACGGCGTTCCCAAGGCTGGAGAAGGTGTCACTGCTGCTGACGTCAAGAAGTTCGTTCAACTGGACTCTACTGCCAAGAATATCATCTGTGGTCATCTGACCAAAGGACAGTATGGCCGCGTGAGTGCTTTGGAAACATCTAAGCTAGTCTGGGACTGTCTCTCCAAGGTCAACGAAGGCGTCTCAACCCAGAGGGATTGGAGAATCAGTGTCCTTCGCAACCTCTTCAACCGCTTCAAGAGAAATGACAATGAGAATTTCCAGCTCACGTTTGATCGACTCACTGACATCACAAATGAGCTTCAAGCCCTCGGCGCTACTGAGATCACCAAGCATGAAGTCATCAAGACACTCCTGAGATCACTTGACAGTTCGTTTGACACCCTAGCCCTGATGATTCAAGAACGTCCTGATTTCAAGACACTCGATCCGTCTGACATACTTGAGAGGCTCAACACACATGAGTTTCAGCTTTCTAAGAAAAGAGATATCTACGGTCCCAACTATGGGCGAACTCGTGCCTTAAAGGCAAAAGCTGTCTCCTCATCTGAAGAAGAATCTGACAGCAGTTCTGATGATCCTGAAAACATTGGAAAGGAACTTGCTATGCTTGTGAAGAAGTTCCAAAAATTCACCAAGAAGAAAGGCTTCAGAAAGTCTTCACGATCAAGCTCAAGGAATGATGAAGCATCTGCTCATGACTACAAGAAGAAAACATGCCACAAGTGCAAGAAACCTGGCCACTACATCTCTGAGTGTCCGCAGTGGGACATTGAGAACAAGAAGAAAAATAAGAGCACGGAGTATGATTCTGATGACAAGAAGAAGAAAAAATACTCAAAGTCTTCTTCCAAGTCCTCCTCAAAGTCTTCATCACACAAGAAGAGCTCATCTGGCAAGGCACATGCGTTTGTTGGCAAGGAAATGGATTCAGAGGAGGAGTCCGCTTCTGAGGAGGCGGAGGTGGAGTCTGAGGAGGAGTCCGATTCTGGCATTGCGAGTCTAGCTACAGCATACGTTGCCAAGTCCATCTTCAACACTGAAGACAATGACTCCATCACCGACACCTATGCAAATGACAAAGACTACTCCACTCCTACCTACTGCTTCATGGCACGCGGTGCCAAGGTAAACACACGCACTACTCACTATCAAACATCTAGTGACGATGACTCTGATTGTGGTTCCAAACCCAGCTACATAACACTCGCTAAAATTGCAACTGAACAACAGAAAACCATGGAACACATTCAAAAACTGTTAGACAAAAGTGATGATCTGTTAGACGCTAAAATGACTCGATCTCAGTCCTCAATTGAAGACATAAAAAAATCTTCATGTTAAGTATGAGGAACTTGAAAGTCGTCATGAAACGCTCTCAACAGCTCATGAAAGGCTTTCCTATGATTATCTTCACAGGAAGCAAGATCTTGAGAAATTGAGAGCGGCTCATGAAGATCTTCAGAAAGAAAACGAGTCGCTTCGCGCCGAACAGATCAGTTCAGCTCAAGAAAGATTTGAACCACCATGTCTTAAATGCATTGAGCGTGATAATGCTACCTCTGTTGCTGAATGTTCTACTGCTGCTACTGTTGCAATATCTTCAACTGTTGATGTGGGAACTAACCCCTCTGTTGAGGATACCACTTCTATTGCTGATGAGAATGCTAGGTTGAAGACATTGCTTGAAACAGGGATGTACAAAAGTCTTAAAGGGCATCAGACACTATGTGATGTCCTCAAAAGGCAGATCCTGAACCGAAACCCGAGGAAAGAGGGTGTTTGGTTCGTAAGGAAAATGAATGCTGATGGCTCTTACTGGAAACCTGAGCAGTACCCCAAAACCACATGGGTTGCTGCAAAGGAACCTTCAGCAGATCCATCCACTCTATCTGGCTTCACTTGTGCTAACCCCATTGTCATTGATGAATCCTTTGATGCAAACTATAAACTATTGAAGAATCAGAATGGTGAAGTGTTTGCCGAGTATATTGGTACTAACTGTAGGAATGGGCCGCCTATGAAGAAGATCTGGGTGCCGAAAAAGTGTTTGGAGAATCTTCATGTGAATGTCATCATGACACCACAGGTGAAGAAGACAAACTCCAGACCACAGGCTTCATACGGTCCAAAGGCTTCATACAGACAGAGGACTCACCTGAGTCGCACTAACGCAAATGTTTTGCAGGGAAACCATACTCAGGCCTATGAATATGAGCGCGGTTCATCAAACCGCCATGTTCATAAGACCAAGAACTATTCTGCTTATTATTATGAGTACTATTGTCCGCCTGCAAGACTTTTTGCTAGGGCTCCAAAGCCAAAGTTCTCAGATGCTGCACTTAGACTTATTGCTTCTAAGCCACCCTTGAAGATGTGGGTGGCTAAGAAAGCTTAACTCTCTTTTGCAGGGAAGGGTCTCTAGCAGAAAACCAAAATCGTCTGACGCTATTGTTGGGTACCTTAAACATCTTGTAGGGTGCAAGATCAAATGCCCGAATGGTCTTATTATGTACTTCGTTCCTGAATCACTTGCTACTCTCCCTATCAGTCCAAATCTCGATCTAAGCTTTCATAACCCACTGGTTCGTCAAATGTTTTTGCTTCACAATTCTCTTCGTGAAGCCTATCCCCCTAACTGCACTGTAGGGTACGACACCAGCAGCTTCAGAATGGATTATTGATAGTGGGTGTACCAATCATATGACTGGCAAGAGAAGCCTTCTTATGGACTCAACCTTACGTCCATCCGACAAGAGTCACATCACATTTGCTGACACTGGTAAAAGTAAGGTATTGGGTCTAGGTAGAGTTGCAATCTCAAAGGATCAACACATGGATAAAGTCATGCTTGTTGAATCCCTTGGCTTCAACTTAATGTCTGTCTCAATGCTTTGCGATTTAAATATGATTGTGATGTTTGGAAAATATCGTTGCCTTGTTCTAATGGAATCTGACAAGTCTCAAGTGTTTTAAGGGTATAGGAAGGATGATTTGTACGTGGTAGATTTCTCAGCAGGACCATAGCTTGCCATATGTCTTCTGGCAAAAGCTTCAGAATGCTGGCTCTGGCATCGGAGGCTAGGGCATGCTGGCATGAGGAACCTCCACACCCTTGCAAAGAAGAAGCATGGCATAGGCATCGAGGGCGTCAAGTTCAAGAAAGATCACTTATGCGGTGCATGTGAAGCAGGAAAGATGACGAGGGCCAAACATCCCTCGAAGACAATCATGACAACAACTCGACCCTTCGAACTGATCCACATGGATCTTTTCGGTCCCACTCATTACTCAACTCTTACTACTACTGCTTGTCTCTATGGCTTTGTTATTGTTGATGATTATTCTAGATATACTTGGGTGCACATAATCCTCTACAAGACTGAAGTGCAGGATGTCTTCAGACGCTTCGCCAATCGAGCAATGAACAACTATGGCGCCAAGATAAAGCACATCAGAAGTGACAATGGCACTGAATTCAAGAACACTGGCCTTGATACATATCTTGATACTTTGGGCATCACACATGAATTCTCAGCCCCGTACACACCACAGCAGAATGGCGTCATCGAACGCAAGAACAGAACACTCATTGAGATGGCCCGAACGATGCTTGATGAATACAAGACTCCAAGAAAATTCTGGCCTGAAGCCATTGATACTGCATGCCATACAATCAATCGTGTTTATCTTCACAAGCTTGTGAACAAGACATCTTATGAGCTCCTTACTGGCAAGAAGCCAAATGTCAGTTACTTCAGAGTATTTGGCGCCAGGTGCTGGATCAAGGATCCACATCACACTTCAAAATTTGCACCAAAAGCACATGAGGGTTTTATGCTTGGATATGGAAAGGATTCGCACTCCTACAGAGTCTTCAATCTCTTTCATTATAAAGTGGTTGAAACAGTGGACGTGCGGTTCGATGAGACTAACGGTTCACAAAGAGAGCACCTGCCAAATGTGCTAGATGAAGTTCCATCCAGTGAATCAATCAAACTAATGGGAACTGGAGAAATCATACCCTCTGAAGCTCAACCTGAAGAGGAACTTATCATCTCCACACCTGATCAATCTGAAGACAATGCTCAGCCTGAGGACAATCCCTCTAAGATTGACAATGATCAACAAGAGCAAAATCTTCGCCCTGTACATCCTCGTGTTGCCAATGAAGTGCAGATTGAGAAAATAATTGATAGCATCAATGCACCCGGTCCGCTCACTCGTTCAAGGGCAACACAGCTAGCAAATTTCTATGGGCACTTCGCATTCGTCTCAATAACAGAACCCAAGAAAGTTGAAGAAGCCTTCATGGAACCTGAATGGATTCAAGCTATGCAAGAAGAGCTTCAACAGTTTGAGCTGAATAATGTATGGGAACTGGTTAAGCGTCCTGATCCTCGGAAGCACAATATAATAGGCACCAAATGGATATACCGCAACAAGCAAGATGAGCATGGTCAAGTTGTCAGAAACAAAGCTCGTCTCGTTGCTCAAGGATATACTCAAGTGGAAGGGATTGACTTCGATGAAACATTTGCTCCTGTGGCTCGACTTGAAGCCATACGCATACTGTTGGCCTACGCAAATCATCACAACATACTTCTATATCAAATGGATGTGAAGAGCGCTTTTCTCAATGGCAAGATTGAAGAAGAAGTGTATGTTGCACAACCGCCTGGCTTTGAAGATCCAAAACATCCTAACATGGTATACAAGCTCAACAAGGCACTGTATGGCCTCAAACAAGCCCCTCGGGCTTGGTATGACACACTCAAATACTTCCTGAAGAGCAAAGGCTTCATACCTGGTTCCCTCGACCCCACTCTCTTCATGAAGACATATGATGGTGAACTGTTTGTGTGCCAAATATATGTGGATGACATTATCTTCGGCTGCACCAATCAGAAGTACAGTGAAGAGTTTGGATATATGATGCAAGAGCAATATCAGATGTCCATGATGGGAGAGCTGAAATTCTTCCTCGGTCTTCAAATACAACAGCAGCGCAACGGCATGTTCATATCTCAAGAGAAGTATCTCAAAGATTGCCTGAAGAAGTTCGGTATGCAAGACTGCAAAGGCTTCACGACGCCAATGCCAGCCAAACATCATCTAGGTCCCGACGACAATGGTAAAGAGTTCGATCAAAAGGTATACCGCTCCATGATTGGTTCTTTACTTTATCTATGTGCATCTAGGCCATATATTATGCTTAGTGTTTGCATGTGTGCTCGATTCCAAGCGGCACCAAAGGAATCGCATCACTTAGCTTTGAAGCGAATTCTTCGATATTTGGCTCACACCCCAACTCTAGGATTATGGTATCCAAAGGGCTCAGAGTTTGATCTGGTTGGATTCTCGGATGCTGATTATGCTGGTGACAAGGTGGATCGCAAGTCTACATCAGGCACATGTCATTTTCTGGGACGATCACTTGTATGTTGGTCTTCAAAGAAGCAGAACTGTGTATCTCTCTCCACTGCTGAATCTGAATACATTGCTGCTGGATCTTGCTGCGCTCAGCTTCTGTGGATGAAGCAAACACTCAAAGACTATGGCATTCATCTGAAGCAAGTGCCACTCTACTGCGACAACGAAAGCGACATCAAGATTGCCAACAACCCAGTTCAGCACTCAAAGACAAAGCACATTGAGATTCGTCATCACTTTCTCAGAGATCATGTTGTGAAGGAAGATATTGATATCATACACGTCAACACTGAAGAGCAATTGGCACATATCTTCACCAAGCCCTTGGATGAGAAGAGATTTTGCAAGTTACGGTATGAGCTAAATATCTTGGAATCCTCAGATGTCCTGTGATCAGGCACACATCCTAACACTTATGCATATTGATGACTTAGATGTGCAACACACGAAGTAAACTATATCTTCAATCAATGAAGACATACATTCTAAGTGTGAATACATTAATGTGGAATTTGACTTCGGAGCGCCACGATAATTGTGCGCCGTGTCTGGGTCTAATACTTCCTATACGGTGGGTAACGCCACCACCAAATGTTCTGTTTGAAGTGTTTCACTCATGGCGTTACATTTGCTATGTCTTCACATTTGGTTTGACTTCAATCTCAACATGTCTTCATGATTATCTTCACTATGTTGATTATATATATATATATACTAGTGTTCTGTCCTCTACAGCATTCACTTATAGCTATGTCTTCTGTTGAATCTTTTGAACTAAGTGAATGTGATCGGACCCTAACCTCTCTATGCTTTCTATCTCAAACTCTATCTCTCCAAATCATATGCATTCTTTTGAAACTGTCAAATGTCTTCTCTGCGTCCTTGTCAGCAGAAGATACAGAGACAAACATTAAGTCTGCTTTCAATGCTAATTCCTTCACCTGAAACCCGGAGAAGTGGGAACGACCACCCGACAATCCAGGCGTGCGTGGGACGTGGAACAACCCCCGATATGTTGCATGATGGACACGTGTTCCTCAGATGTGAATCGCCAGGGGAACCTATGTAATAACAGTGAGCCGCCCCTGTCCCTATAAATACACGCCACACCACAGTCATTATCTCTTCTTCCACTCTCGCACGAACCCTAGCGCCACCGCTAGCCCTCGACGACACTGGCGATGAAGCGCTTAGCTGCCGCAACCTCTCCGACGCCGTCTTCACGCCGACCGCGGACATCGTCTTCTCCGCCGTCGCCGTAGGTGTCCTCCGTCGCCAAGTTAGGGCACGGACGATCGGACTGCTCGGCCTCCTTTTCACACCGTCTAGTAGTTCTTCGTGTGGTAAATAGAACTTCCTTTTTGCGGCCCCTTTGATCCTATAGATTCGTCACTTTCTACCATAAGCAGTTTCTGTTCACACAAGTTGGATCTATTTCATACTGCATCTCATAATATGCCTAGTATATTCACTTATGCTTCACAAAGTAGTTAGATTCCTCACTTGTACTGATCCATGGATTCGTACAAATCTGGAACCAACTCCTTATCGATGAGTGAATGTCTTTGCACGATGAGGTCAATGTCTTCTAAACTGATTTATCTTCAAAATCTTCTGAGAATGCATATGACCTCTTCCCCTTCATCGCACCTTAATGCTGTCACAGGTACATGTCCGTGGGAGAATCCCTTGGTTCTCATAGTATGCATTCATTTGCAGAATTCTTACAGTATCACATAAATTCTCCAGAAGCAAGTTCCTGTTTGTCCAGCAAGCGAAAGCCTTTGAAGCCTTTGAACGTATTGAAGCCATTTAGTTTAAAGTTCATGGCTTCAAAGAAATCAGCAAGGAAGGGTGGCAGAAAGCGTCGAGGAGAAACATCAAGAGATCTGCTCGATGACCTCTCAGAGCTGTACAAGACAGATCCTGAAGAGGATTACAATCAGCGCAAAACATGAATCCAATGGATTCGACGATATTGGGCAGAACAGTGGTTCAAGTACAGATTTGTGACAAAGGAATATGCTGAAAAGAATGCCATCAAGCGACCATGGGGAGACATCCTCTACAAAAATCTTCAACCCAGGTCCAGAGATGAAGCCATTGAACAAGGCTTATATCCATGCATGGTCCGTGGATGTAACGCCCTCGATGCGGCTATATCTCCCACGTGTCGAGGCACGACTTAGAGGCATAACCGCATTGAAAGCAATGTCGCAAGTTAGGCAATCTTCACAACATCCCATGTAATATAGATAATAAAAGGGGAGGTACATAGTTGGCTTACACTCGCCACATCAATCAAAGTACATAAATAGCATTACATCAACCAATCACTCATGGCCCGACTACGGCGCCAAAATAAAAGATAAACCCAACATGCGACACGGTCCCGATCGCCCCAACTGGGCACCACTACTAATCGTCAGGGAAAGACACATAGTAAGGGCGTGAGTCCTCGCCGAACTCCCACTTGAGCTCAAGCGCGTCATCTGGAACGGAGTCATCAGGCCCTGCATCTGGTTTGGAAGTAATCTGTGAGCCACAGGGACTCAGCAATCTCACACCCTCGCGATCAAGACTATTTAAGCTTATAGGTAAGGCAAGGTACAATATGTGGAGCTGCAGCAAGCGACTAGCATATATGGTGGCTGACCTGTTTGCAAAAGAGAGTGGAGCTGCAGCAAGCGACTAGCATATATGGTGGCTATCCTTGTTCGCAAAGAGAGCGAGAAGAGGAGGCAAAGCGCGAGCGAGAAACTAGAGAGCAACCTGCGCAAGCATTACTCCAACACCGTGTTCACTTCCCGGACTCCGCCGAGAAGAGACCATCACGGTAACTCACACAGTTGATTCATTTTAATTAAGTTAAGGTTCAAGTTATCTACAACCGGACATTAACAAATTCCCATCTGCCCATAACCGCGGGCACGGCTTTCGAAAGTTCAAATCCCTGCAGGGGAGTCCCAACTTAGCCCATGACAAGCTCTCACGGTCAACGAAGGAATAGACCTCCTCCCGAGACATTCCGATCAGACTCGGTATCCCGGTCTACAAGACACTTCGACAAGTTAAAACAAATCCAGCAACACCGCCCGAATGTGCCGACAAATCCCGATAGGAGCTGCACATATCTCGTTCTCAGGGCACACTCAGATGAGACAGCTACGAGTAAAACCAACCCTCAAGTTGCCCCGAGGTGGCCCCGCAGTCAGCTCAGTCGGACCAACACTCAGAGGAGCACTGGCCCGGGGGGGGGGGCTAAATAAGATGACCCTCGGGCTCCGAAACCCAAGGGAAAAAGAGGCTAGGTGGAAAATGGTAAAACCAAGGTTGGGCATTGCTGGAAAAGCTTTATTCAAGGCGAACTATCAAGGGGTTCCCATTATAACCCAACCGCGTAAGGAACGCAAAATCCGGGAACATAACACCGATATGACGGAAACTAGGGCGGCAAGAGTGGAACAAAACACTAGGCGAGAGGCCGAGCCTTCCACCCTTTACCAAGTATATAGATGCATTAAGATAACAAGATAATATAATGATATCCCAACAAGTAAATAATGTTCCAACAAGGAACGGTCTCCAATCTTCACCTGCAACTAGCAACGCTATAAGAGGGGCTGAGCAAAGCGGTAACATAGCCAATCAACGGTTTGCTAGGACATGGTGGGTTAGAGGTTTGACATGGCAATTTGGGAGGCATGATAAGCAAGTGGTAGGCATCGTAGCATAGGCATAGCAAAAGAGCGAGCATCTAGCAAAGCAAAGATAGTAGTGATTTCGAGGGTATGATCATCTTGCCTGCAAAGTTGTCAGAGTTGACTGGATCCTCGAAAGCAAACTCAACGGGCTCCTCGTTAGCGAACTCGTCTCCCGGCTCTACCCAAACAAGACAAACAAGCAACAAGGACACAATCAACCACGTGCAAAACTCAAACAACATGATGCAAGATGGTATGCTATGCGGGATGCGATATGTGATGCATATGCAAGATTTGACAAGGAATGAATGAACCTGGCCTCAACTTGGAAATCCAAGTGTGCCACTGGAAAGGTGAGATGAAATCGCTTGAAAACGATATAAAGATCACCCGGAATCGGAGTTACGGTTTGGAAATGGCAAGCAATTCAAATATGACACGGTCTGCGATACAGCAAGTAGCCATCTAAATGCAACAAGATGAACATGCTACAGCACTCAAACATGCACAAATACATGGCAGGGATCCATACTGATGCTTAACAAAAAGGAACACTGAGCTACGGCCAATTCATCCATTAACAGGTTCAAACAAGCATGGCAAAAATGCATTTGGTAAACAGATTTCAGACTTAGTGAAATTAACACTTGTCTGGAATTTCAGATCAGGTAGCACACTTTGGAGCATGAAAACTATATGCTACAGGACCTGAACATGGCAAAGTAAAGCATGGCATGGAGCTACTCAAAGAGCTTAACAAAAGTCCCTTAGTGACCTTGAGCCAAAAGGGATCAGAAAATACATTTGCAAGCATGTGAACATGGCAAAAACATAATCAGTTCTCAGACTTAGTGAAAACTGGAGCATGCAAAATCAGATATCAAGTAGGCATGTTTACGAGCTCGATGCACTCACTACAGAGCGTCATGACAATCTAAGCATACACCCATCAATAATACACATTATACAAGCTAGACATGGCAAGAACAATAACATAGCATGCACGGATCAACTACAACATCCTCGGCAAAATCGCTAACAAGTAGACAATCTGCCCAGATTCACGAAATGACAAAAGTAGAGCTCGATTGACTCAAGCTAGGGTGCTCCATAATTGCAAACAAAGACATGGATGGATAGAGCACTACAAGATTAACAAAACTCCTTACTGATCATCCTCAAAAGAGGCACGGATCACTAGGAAACAACATGAACATATGGCATATTGAGATAAACAGGTCAAGGACTTAGTGGAAATGCTAAGTCCCTGAAATCAGCATTAACGAATGCCACTTTGCAAGCTTGTGCTAGTCACCACACACATCACAAAAATACATGGGTTGCACCTCTGGATAGATGGCAAAACATATAACAAAACACATGTAGAGCTCAGGGGCATATCATGCACACAATAATCATGGCAAAAATGACAAATATCTAATTGGAGCAGCAGATCTGACAATTATCTCAAATAGCATTCTTCTAACAGCATTTCGGGCATCAAGATGAACTCAAATGAAAATGATGCAATGAGATGAAATGATGTGCTCTCTGAGACGAACATTTTGATATGCTATATGCCCAAAACGGAGCTACGGATGCAAAGTTACGATGCGATGAACATAGCCAAAATATTAGGGTTTCGGGCAAAAAGTCAACCCGAGGTTGAGACGGACTCGAGATTCGTGCGGATTTCGCCGGCGTTGAGGAAGACTCGCCGGAGACGTCGAGGCGGCCGGATCCGGACGGGGAGGCGAGGCCGGTCGGCAGGGAGGAGGAGGCCGGAGTTGGGGCGGCGGCCGGACGCGGCAACGGCGCGGCGGGGACCTGCCGGAGCTCGGCGCCGAGCCTCGCCGGAGTTCGGGCGGTGCGGCGGAGGAGCGACCGGCGAGTGGCCGGCCTCGGGGAAGATGGCCCCGGGCGGCGGCGGGAGAAACAGGCTCGGGGGCCCCTCCTGGGCCTCCCGGGCCGGCGGCAATGGCGAAGTGGGGCGGCGGCGCGACCCAATCGGGATCCGACACGTGGCGGTGGCGGCGCGGGTCGGACAATGTCCGGCCCGGCGGGTTTTGTCGGCGGCGGCGGGTGGAGATGGATCTAGGGTTTCGGGGGGAAGGAGAGGAGATTTCGGGGGGGGTCTTTAAATAGGCATAGGAGAGCTAGGAGAGTCCAAATGAGGTGCGGTTTTCGGCCACGCGATCGTGATCGAACGCTCTAGATGATGGAGAGGGTTTTGGTGGGTTTTGGGCCAAATGGGGGGTGTTGGGCTGCAACACACACGAGGCCTTTTCGGTCCCTCGGTTAACCGTTGGAGCATCAAACGAAGTCCAAATGGTACGAAACTTGACAGGCGGTCTACCGGTAGTAAACCAAGGCCGCTTGGCAAGTCTCGGTCCAATCCGGAAATGTTTAATCCCCACACGAAAGAAAGGTAGAAATGACCACCGGAGGAGAACGAAGCGCCGGAATGCAAAACGGACAACGGGGAAAATGCTCGAATGCATGAGATGAACACGTATGCAAATGCAATGCACATGATGACATGATATGAGATGCATGACAACGACATAACAACACACGGAGATAAAAACCCGAACCCGAGAAAATAAAATAACTTAACGCCGGAAACGGCAAGAGTTGGATTACATATTGGGTAAATCATATCCGGGGTGTTACAAGGATTACATATTGGGTAAATCATATCCGGGGTGTTACAACACTCCACCACTACGAAAGGATCTCGTCCCGAGATCTAGGACTGAAAGAACGCCGGGTATTCAGAACGGAGGTGATCCTCGCGTTCCCAGGTAGCTTCACGGTCGGAATGGTGTGACCACTTGACTTTGAGGAATTTGATTGACTTGTTGCGAGTTTTGCGTTCAGTCTCTTCAAGAATAGCAACGGGGTGCTCACGATAAGAGAGATCTTCTTGGAGCTCAAAGTCCTCGAAGTTGACGGTGCGGTCAGGAGTCTTGAAGCACTTTCGGAGCTGAGAGACATGGAACACGTCATGCACATTTGCAAAGTTTGAAGGAAGCTCGAGTTGATAGGCGAGATCGCCTCTCTTGCTGACGATCTTGAAAGGTCCCACGTATCTAGGGGCAAGCTTCCCTTTGATACCGAAGCGACTAGTACCTTTCATTGGAGAGACACGGAGGTAAACATGATCTCCGATCTCAAAAGCCAAATCACGGTGCTTACTATCATAGTAGCTCTTCTGGCGGGATTGGGCTGCTTTGAGGTTATCTTGAATGACTTTGCACATTTCCTCTGCCTCTATGATTAAGTCATTACCCAAAAGCTGACATTCACCGGTTTCAGACCAGTTGAGAGGGGTACGGCACTTCCTGCCATACAGAATTTCGAATGGGGCCTTGCCCGAACTTGCTTGAAAACTGTTGTTGTAGGAGAATTCAGCATATGGAAGACAATCCTCCCACTTCATGCTGAAGGAGATCACACAAGCCCTGAGCATATCTTCAAGAATCTGGTTGACACGCTTGACCTGACCGCTAGTTTGAGGATGGAAAGATGTGCTGAAGCGGATGTTGGTGCCCATGGCCTTCTGAAAAGAATCCCAAAACTTGGAGGTAAAGATGCTGCCACGGTCTGAAGAGATCACTTGTGGAATACCGTGCAGAGAGATAATTCGAGAGGTATAGAGCTCCGCCAATTGAGCTGCAGTGATAGACTCTTTGATAGGCAGAAAGTGAGCCACTTTAGTGAGTTTGTCGATGACAACGAATATAGCATCATTGCCACGCTTGGACTTTGGAAACCCAGTCACGAAGTCCATCTCAATGTGGTCAAACTTCCATTCTGGAATGGAAAGAGGTTGGAGGAGACCAGCTGGCCTTTGGTGTTCTGCCTTCACTCTTCTGCAGACATCACATTCATTTATGAACTGAGCAATCTCGCGCTTCATTCGAGTCCACCAATTAGCCTGCTTGAGGTCCTGATACATCTTCGTGCTCCCAGGGTGGATGGAGAGGAGAGAATTGTGAGCCTCGTTCATGATCACTTTACGAAGGTCACCTTTGGGCACAACAATACGATCCTCGAAGAAGAGAGTATCCTTGTCATCAAGGCGGTAGCACTTGTACTTGGGTTGACTCTTGGCAATCCCAATATTCACCTTTTTCACCATAGCATCCAGAAGTTGAGCTTGGCGAATCTAGTCTTCCAAGGTAGGAGAGACTTGAAGGTTGGCGAGGAAACCTTGAGGAACAACTTGCAGATTAAGTTTGCGGAAAGCTTCACAAAGCTCGGGTTGATAAGGCTTGAGAATCAGACTATTGCAATAAGCCTTTCTGCTCAAAGCGTCAGCAATCACATTGGCCTTGCCTGGAGTATACTCGATACTCGGATTATACTCTTGAATCACTTCGACCCATCGAGTCTGCCTGAGGTTGAGATTAGGCTGAGTGAAGATGTACTTGAGACTCTTGTGGTCAGTGAAGATGTCCACTTTTCTTCCCAATAAGAGATGCCTCCAAGTCAAAAGAGCATGCACAACCGCCGCCAACTCGAGGTCATGAGTGGGGTAGTTCTTCTCGTTGGGCTTCAACTGGCGAGAGGTATAAGCCACAACTTTCTTTTCTTGCATCAACACTGCACCGAGACCTTGGAGAGAGGCATCGCAAAAGACCTCGTACGGTTTGGATTCATCAGGAGGAGTCAGAACTAGAGCAGTGACCAATTTCTCTTTCAAAGTGTTGAAAGCAATGTCATACTCCGGAGACCAAACGTACTTGACATGCTTCTGGAGAAGATTTGAGAGAGGCTTCGCGATCTTAGAAAAGTTTTCAACGAATCTTCGACAGTAGCTTGCGAGACCGAGGAAGCTACGGAGTTGCTTCACGTTCTGAGGTGGTTCCCAATTCACAATTGCAGATACCTTCTCAGGATTCACCGCAATGCCCTTGGCAGAGATGATATGACCAAGATAAAGAACCTCATCGAGCCAAAATTCGCACTTGGAGAACTTGGCGTAGAACTTGTGTTCCCTGAGCTTATCGAGTACCAAACGCAAGTGCTTGGAATGATCTTCCTTGTTCTTCGAAAAGACCAGAATGTCGTCGAGATAGACCAAAACGAAGTCATTGGTGTAGGCGTTGAAGATGAAGTTCATCATGCGAGAGAAAGTCGGAGGAGCGTTGACGAGGCCAAAAGACATGGCAGTGTATTCATATGAACCAAAGCTTGTCCTGAAAGCCGTCTTGGGAATATCTTGCTCACGGATTCGAATCTGGTGATAACCCATACGGAGATCAAGCTTGGAGAATACTTGGGCACCTTTGAGTTGTTCGAACAGCTCGTTGATGTTGGGAAGTGGGTATTTGTTCTTGATGGTCTTCTTGTTCAATGGACGGTAATCAACACAAAGTCGGTCCGTTCCATCCTTCTTCTTTACAAAAAGAACACCACAACCCCACGGAGAAGAACTAGGCTGGATGAGACCCATTCTCTCTTGAATATCGAGTTGCTTCTTCAGCTCCTTCAACTCTTCAGGTCTGAGCTTGTAAGGACGTTTGCACACCGGTTCCGTACCAGGCTCAATATCAATGACGAATTCAACTGGCCGGTGCGGAGGCATTCCCGGAAGCTCTTCTGGAAAGACGTCTTGATATTCGCAAACGATTGGAATTTGCGAGATAGCATCCAGTTCACCCTTCTCATTGAGAGAAAACAGACGGATTGTATTATCCCGAGCGGCAAAGACAATTACATCCTTAGACGAATGAGTCAATTGAATCTGCCTGGCTGCACAATCAAGCTGAGCCTTGTGCTTAGAAAGCCAATCCATCCCGAGAATAAGATCAATATCCGAGTTACCAAGAACCATTGGAGAAGCGAGAAACTTGAAATCACCCATCATGATAGAAATATCCGGAACCATCATACTAGAACTCAGACGCTTAGCCGGAGAGACGACTTGCATAGCTCTAGGTAATGCCTTAGTACTAAAATTGTTCTCCGATGCAAATGGGAATGACATGAAGGAATGCGATGCACCAGAGTCAAAAAGTACTTTTGCAGGAATATCATTAACAGGAAGGTTACCCATGATGACATCTGACGAGTCCTCCACCTGAGCTGCATTCAGCATGTTGACCTTGGCGTGCTTGGGGTTATGCTTGACCACAGCTGTACTTGCCGATCTCACAGGAGGAGGAGGAAGACGCCTCTGATTGAAGCATTTGTTGGCATAGTGACCCTTCTGTTGGCACTTGTTGCACGTGACCTCTGAAAGCGGACGGTGATACGGAGCACTCGATCTTGGAGCTTGAGACGAAGTCTTGTTCTGAAAGCCAGGGTTGGGTGGGTGGGAAGATCCACTGCCACCTTTGCTCTTCTGCTGATATGGTTGACGGAACAGAGGAGGAGGAAGCCAATACTTCTGCTGCTTGGCCACTTGAGTAGAGGAAGAAGGAGTAACATCTCTGACTCGCTTCTTGGAAGCATCACACCTCAGTTGAGCAGCCTCTTGCTTCAATGCCATGTTGTAGAACTCATCGTACCTCAAGGGCTCAAAGAGAACAAGAGCTAGCTGGATTTCTTCTCTGAGACCACCCCTGAACTGGTATATCATGCTCTTCTCATCAGGGACGTCCTGCTTAGCAAAGCGGGTGAGCTTTTGAAACAACTTGTTGTAGTCATAGACAGACAAAGAGCCTTGCTTCAGGTTGTGGAATTCCTCACGCTTGCTTTTAACCACGCTCTGAGGAATATGATGAGCTTTGAAATCTTGACGGAATTCATCCCAAGTAATCACACGGCCTCCTCTGGAATCCTTGTACTGCTGGAACCATTCTGCAGCTTGGTCTTTGAGTTGGAAGGAAGCGAACTTGACAAAGTCCTCAGGCCTGACATTACTGCACTCGAAATGCTTGCACAGATCCACGAGCCAATCATCAGCATCAGTTGCCTCAACACAATTGTTGAAAGTCTTTGGCCCGTTAGCAAGGAACTGGTTGAGTGTAGCAAAGTGATTCTGATTGTTTCCTTGGTTGCCTTGGTTCGCTTGATTGCGCTCTTGAAGAATTTGCATGATCAACTGTGTGTTTGCATTGGTTGCAGCCATCACAGCTTGCCATGCCTCCGGAGGAGGAGGAGGTGGTGGCGGATCTTGATTCTGATTCTGATTGGTGGTCTTAGCAGGAGCCATCCTGAAGATGGTGACAACCGTTAGCACATTGACAGATAAAATGAAGCTGAATCAAACGGGTTGAAATTGCAACATATAGTCTTCACATCCGAACAAAATGAACGAATGCATTCCACTTGAAATGGTCACATATCCACTAAATTGCGAAGCCACGTAGAATTAAGAACGAGTTGACGATCTGCCCAGATTCACAACGAAGCAAAAGTAGAGCTCGATTGACTCAAGCTAGGGTGCTCCATAATTGCAAGTAAAGACATGGATGGATATATCATAACAAGATTAACAAAACTCCTTTACTGATCATCCTCAAAAGAGGCACGGATCACTAGGAAACAAGCTGAACATATGGCATCATGAACTAAATAATCCCAGACTTGGTGAAAACAACTAAGTCCCTGAAAACAGATTTACCGAGTGCCTCACTTTGCAAGCTTGCACAAGTCACCACACACATCCTAAAAATGCATGGGTTGCACCTCTGGAAAGAAGACAAAATCCTTAACAAAACATATGAAGGACTCACAGGCATAGCATGCACACAATAATCATGGCAAAAATGACAAAAGTCTAAGATGAACAAGCAGATCTGACAATTAACTCACGAAGCCTCCTTCTAACAGCATTTTTGGCATCAAGATGAACTCAAATGAAAATGATGCAATGGAATGAAATGATGTACTCGTCGAGACGAACATTTTGATATACTATATGCCCAAATCAGAGCTACGGATGCGGAGATACGGCCGGTCAAAGTAGGCATAAAAAATTAGGGTTTGGAGGGAAAGTCAACCGAGGAGTCTCCAGATCTGGATCTGGCGCGCGTATCGAGGAGATCGTGGTAGTTTGCACTGTAGCTGGCCGGAGTCGATGGAGGGGGCCGGAGCAGCCGGGAGGGGCCAGGGCGGTGTGGTACTTGGAGGGAGAGGCCGGGGCGTGGTGCGGCGGCGCCGGCGGGCGCGGACGGCGTCGGTGGCCCGCCGGAGCGGTGCGAGCGGTGATGGTGCGGCGAGGGGGCGAGGCGGCGGCCGGTCATCGGAGTTGGCACGGCGGCGGTGCGGCCGGGCTCGAAGACGAAGGCGGCGGGGCGCGGGTGCTGGGCCGCGGCGGCTCCGGGCCGGGAGGGCCCCGCACGGGCCTGCGGGCCGGCGGCGCGGTCGGCAAAGTGGGGCGCGGGGCGGCGAATCGGCGACTGCCACGTGGCGGCGGTGGCAGATCCGGACGCGTCCGGCTCCGTCCGGACGTGTCCGGCGGCGGCGGAGGAGATTTTAGGGTTTCGTGGGGGAGGAGAGATCCGAAAAACGGGGGGGGGGGCTATTTATAGGCATAAGTGGAGTTAGGAGAGTCCAAATGAGGTGCGGTTTTCGGCTACGCGATCGTGATCGAACGATCTAGGACATGGAGCAGAGTTTGGTGGGTTTTGGGCCAAATTGGAGGGGTGTTGGGCTGCAACACACACGAGGCCTTTTCGGTCCCTCGGTTAACCGTTGGAGTATCAAACGAAGTCCAAATGATACGAAACTTGACAGGCGGTCTACCGGTAGTAAACCAAGGCCGCATGACAAGTCTCGGTCCAATATGGAAATGTTTAATCCCCACACACGAAAGAAAGCTAGAAATGACCACCGGAGGAGAACGAAGCGCCGGAATGCAAAACGGACAACGGGGAAAATGCTCGAATGCATGAGATGAACACGTATGCAAATGCAATGCACATGATGACATGATATGAGATGCATGACAAAGACAACAACGCACGGAGACAAAGACCCGAACCCGAGAAATAAATATAACTTAACACTAGAAACGGCAAGAGTTGGAGTACAAATTGGGAAAGTTACATCCGGGGTGTTACAGCAGTCTAGCTTGGTCGGTTTCAAGAGAGGCGAGGGCCTTTGTGATTTGACGTCTCATTACTGCTGGAAGGTGGGGCCTTGTGATTTGACTGCTCATATAAATGTGCCAATGACCTGAGGAGGAGCAAAGAACCGTGCGGTATACTCAAGTTTTCCACTAGAGTAGTACGACAGAGGAGCACGAAACACGGCAGCCTAGTGCCATATGGCGATAAAAAATGATCTAATTTGCTAGTCATCTCATTGTTAGCATTGTTCTATTCTTGCCTCGCAGAGAACGTGACACGTGTGGCGAAATACTTGAAGCAAAATAAGAAACACAGGAGCAAAATAAGAAGGAAGATTATCACCCCCCAAAATAGAAGGAAGACGCACACACAAGTCTGGGGCGCTGCTCTCTACTACATGGAGGGTTGCTGGCTACGGAGTCGTAACTGCTTCTTCATCGCCTCCACGACCTCCATCTCCTTGCGCGTCTCCTCCGCCATCTTCTTCATTCTGTCCATGACGTGGGATTTCTCGATGCGAGCCTTCATCATCTATTACACGGCCGCATTACGTACCTTGACAGCAGTCGAGTGCTCGATGCGGAGCTTCGCCAACTCCTCCTTATGTTCCATGACAAGGTCCCGCAACATCTTCATTGAGGAACTACTATGCTCATGCAGCTTCTTCCAGCCAGCGTTCTCCTCCTTCAGTAGGTCGAGCTCATGACAGAGCTTCGCCTTGTCCTCCTGAAGTTGCAGGATTTCGCCGGTGGCCTTCTTCTCCGAGGCAATGCTCTTCTTCAGCAGCATCACCAAGACGGCGGTCAACTCCCCCTGCCCATTGAGCTCAGCGGGCATGTCGTCGATTCTCTCCTTCAGTAGCTCTACCAAGCCCTGGATGAACTCCTTCTGCTTATTGAGGTGTTTATTGAGCTGATCGGGCATGCCGGCATGTTCGCCTCCGCGGCTAGGGCTCTCCTGGGAGCCATCGCCTGCCCGTGAGAGATATTTCGAGGTCTCTGCGAGGCTACGAGCCCTCTCTTTTTTTTCGCGGCCTTGGTGGCCGCTCCCTTGTTATGAGTACTTCAGATAGTTCTCAACCTAGAGCTCTACACACCAGCCATGGCAAGGATGGACGAACAAGAAAGACTTATGAGGAGGAAGACGTAGAGTGATTTTCGGCTAGGTACCAGTTCCCCTTTTTATAACCTAGTACTAGCACTAGTACTAAAACATGCATAGTGGGAACACATTCAGGTTTGACACGTACTAGGTGTGAGCAGGTTTGCACTTAATTGTACTACTCCCTCCGTCTAGGTGAATAAGTCATCTTAGGTTGTGCACCGTGACCAAGAAGGAGGGGAGAACTAGAGAACTTAATGTTTATTTGCTAATTAATAGCATTGCATACAATGAACTAACCACTACATGTCGTGTTTGGTAGTCTTGAGTCATTGAAAACATGCACGCCCCACATCTCTTATTGGTTGATATGTTAAGAAACAAGAAACAAGGTGGGAGCATTTGTATGCACTTTTGGAATGTGATGGGAACAAGCTAAAGATTAATTGATGGTTTTGGTTTCAAGGCCCGAAACGGCTCCCGATGAGTTTAGTGGAACATAAATTTCGAGTATTCCCTCCATCTCCAGTTTACAAGGCTTGCACGTGTATCTAGGTCGTCAATGTAACTTATATAAAATAAATTGTTTAACATAAAAAATACTCTGAATATTTGAAGTTTGCAATGATTTTTTGTAATGTATGCCTGCTATTAATTTGGTCAAATTAACGACCTAGGTACACGTGCAAGACTTGTAAACTAAGATAGAGGGAGTACTACACTGCTCAAATGCGGTCGCACAAAGTTAGTGATGTAACTAGTCGTACATGTCAGACCAAGCCGATGCGTGTCCCTTTGGTGAGACGCGGGTCCGACCGACCGTCTGTTGGTGCGACCGACCGTAAAGTATTAAGCGATGGAGACATCTGGTTGTGGCTTCGGTTGATTGTCATGACCAAGCATTCTAAAACTAGTGATAAATCAATTACCATCTTTTTCCAAATGACCAAGTATTTTCACAGGAATACAATACATATAGATGGAGTGATTGTCAAGGTTGCAAACCGACATGGCATTGCAAGTTCACTGCAGCAGCAACCGACTAGGTCACTGCATCGCTGGCGGGGGAGGCAGCTCACCTCGCCTATGATGCATGCCCAGCGGCGCCGACGCAACTGGTCCCGGGATTTGGCTTCTCCTACCGCCCATTTGAACAGTTGCACCGGCTACTCATGCCATTGCGCAGGCATGCACATTCTTTCCTCCGCAATCGACTCCGTGAATATGATCTCTGCCACTAGCCCTAGCTCGAAATCAATGCAACGCTGCCAGATGCTGACATCCCTCAGCATCTCTCCCCTGAGATCGACTTGCGCCTCTAACTTGTGCTGCGCCACGCGCAGCTCCTTGGAACTTCTCTCCAATCGATGCGATGCTTCCTCGATCCGATTTGCCATTGCTGCCCACCACCTGAAATGCAGCCTTGGCATGTCCTCCGGCGCCACCAATCTATGATTCCAGAGCAATGGATCCCCTCTAAAACACATGTGGGTTTCGCTCAAAGGCGACAGTGCTGCGGGCTGCAGCGAGAGGGCAGCCCGTGGGATCCTGGGATCTAAGGGATTATCCATGGCGGGATCCGGTGGGCGAGGCGGGGGGGCGAGCCTAGGCGCTGGGAGAGCCCTACGAGGCTAAGATAAAGATAGTACTACTCCAGTCCGTCCATATTTAAATACAAAGGCTGCCAACAGTAGCCCTGGCAAAAATTGATCATGCTGCCTGCGTCCTGGTTTATTGCCCCCTTTTTTGTGGCACTTTTTATGACATGCATAAATATTATGTTACCTAAAAATATGGTCAAAATTGGCACAAAATATGAAGGAGACCAATGGAAGTAGCAACCCATGATTTAACTACTCGAATGCACGCAGTGGAGTAGTAATGTCTTTCTTCCTCCCTCACGTCCACTCAATTTGTATGCGCTGTATTAATTGACCACCAATGAAGTGAAGGACTTTACACACGTCAAAGTATCACATGGAGTGGATCTTCGTACAAAAATGCGTCCCCCCGTGTACCCGCGTGTGCGTGCGAGGGAATGAGTGCATGAGTGGCGTGCGTGCACATTAGACCCGGTCATGGACAACCCGGCCCGCCGGCCCGAACCCGAAGCCCAACATTTGGGCCGGGCTTGGGCTCCATTTTCTGACCCGAAGCCCGGCCCGAAAGCCCGAACTATATATATATAAATATATTTTCTTCGAAATATAGGTGTAATAAATTAATATAATATCCCGAAAATGATTAATTTAATTAAAAAATGTCACTGTTCATGTACTTCAGGCCAGGCCGGGCCGGGCTCGGGCTTGGGATTTTTTCTTCAGGCTTTGTCAAGCCCGGCCCGAACCCGACCCGACCCGACGTTTGCCCGGGTTTAGTGCACATCTTCGCTTCGTGCATGTACCGCCAGTGTGCCTCAGAGAGGACGAGTACATTCTTCTGGAACCAGCAGCACGTCACTATGATCAATCCACACAAGGAGGTCGCGGCACCGCCTCCACATGTGCCACGTGGCTTCATGAACTCTAAGAGAGACACTGTGTAGCGTGCCATTGGAATTCTAATTTACGTGTTTTGCACTTACTCGAAGTACTAGTAAGGTACACGTGCATTGCACGCATCAGATTTGGCAACCAAATTATGAATAAATACCACACTATAACATGTAAGCTTTGAGTTATATATGCCTGATATAGACGTTCGTTTAATTCTTATAGTTCAACTCATTCAAATCAATTAGTTTTTATAAAAAAGCTAGGGCCTCTTTGATTCGTAGGATTTCCAAAATGCGGGAATAGGAAAAATATGAGATTATAGTGGAATGTCGTCTTGAATCCTATAGGATTGTACGAGTGTTTGATTTTGCATAGAAAAATGCAGGATTCTTTCAAACAAGTTTGAGTGGATGGGATGTTTCCTATGAAATCTAGTGCAAATGAATCCTATGGAAAAATTCCTATGGTTTACAATCCTTCGAATCAAACAACCAAGATAGGAAAAATTCCTAAGGATTATAATCCTCCAAAATTCCTTTGAGAATCCTTTGAATCAAAGAAGCCCTTAATCTATTTTATGATCATGGAATTGTGTGTTGTAAAAGCATAAAGTAAAAAACAAATAATGGCAATTCAACTAGGAAAAAAGTTTGGGCCGTTATGATACAGAAAATTCTAGAACAAAGGAGAAGCACTTGTGTTTTGAGGTTTGTGCATTATGCTTAAGTTCAACCATGGAGTCTGCTAGATTGTACATGTGGCAAAATCCGGTGGGGGGCTAGAAGATGGTGCGAGGGTCCAAGTGGAGGGAGACTATGAAGGAGTGCACATGTGCGAGATCGATATTTAAAGATAGGGGGCGAGAACATGCGCTGTTGTGCGCAGTGGCGGAGTCATGAGAAATAAATGAGCTAGGGGGCCAAGCACTGCTAATCATTTACGAGGAGGAAAAATTCATCAACTTAAATCATTTAGAGGAACATCGATCGTTGCGCATGGACGTGAGAGATAAAGAATGCCCGTTATGATGGAGAGGGGGAGGTGTGTGTGTGTGCATGCATGGGAGACCGACCTGAAGAAAAATATTGCATGTGTGCGATGGATAATGCCGACTAGTAGTGTGTGTGCATGCATGCACGAGAGAAAATTAGTAGTACAATTATAAAGAGAAGACGGCTGTGTGGGTGTAAAAGACTAGGTGAGGTCATAATCAATGTAAAGTTGAATTCAAATATTTGAATAAGAGATCATGATGTTTGAAACCCATGCATGCATGAATATAACTGAGATATGTGTGGTGTGGTTTGGAAATGAGCATGTTGTACTGTATACACATTGAACAAGGTCAGACTGATTTGAATTTGAGATACCGATGGTAGACATCGTTTGGCCACATTGCATCCGTGCATGGACACACTATTCTAACTGGAGATGATGGTTGGCTTTCGCATCACATATCTATATCTGTACCCCTATATTTTATATTTTATATATAGTGTGCGGATAACTTTAACTTTGAAAGATGGTCGTTGGATGAAGCCAATTCGATGGTGCAGAGATGGCAAATTTGAGCACTACTGGCCGTTGGATATCATCTAGATTCCACCAGATTTTGCCACATGTAAAATCTAGAAGACTCCATGGTTGAACTTAAGCATAATGCACAAACCTGAAAACACGATCACTTCTTCTTTGTTCTAGAATCTTCCATATCAGAATTGCCCAAATGTTTTTCTACATGATTTGCCATTATTTGTTTTTACTTTATGCTTTACAACGCACAATTCCATGAATTTTAAAATAGATTAGCTTTCTTATAAAAACTAGATGATTTTGAATGAAATGAACTATAAGAATTAAATTAACATCTACATCATGCATATATGACTCAAAGCTTACATGCTATAATGTGGTATTTATTCATAATTTGGTTGCCAAATCTCATGCGTGCAATGCACGTGTACCTTACCAGTCTAAATGGTGTTTGTGTGTGTGTTGTGCGTGTTAAACACATTGTACGTAGTATCATACATGGTTTACATTCCGAACATCTAGCTAGAGCATACATGTACTATGATTTGAATTCAAGATAAAATGGATAAGATCGTATGTACATGTAGTTCGTATTTATATAGGAATTTACTTCTCCTATATTCATGTCATGTGTTGTGAAGATAATATTTAGATGGTTGTATAACTAACCCGAGTACAATCCCATTCAAACAGGGAAAATGTACTCAAATTTAATTAGTCCATATGCTAGACAACACACATTGTTTTTTTATTATTGAGGGAAGTGCAAATTGTTTTGGTACTCTACATGTTATGTTTGTTGTCCTGATTCTTTTAGTTTTTGTTGTTGTATTTGAATGCATTTCTAGTAATATAGTAAAACAGGACATGGCTCTCCTAGTGATAAGGTGCGAATTGTTTTTTTGGGTACACGTTAAGCTTGTTCTCCCGAAATTTCAAGCCCCGCCTTGTTATGCCGAAATTTCAAGCTAGCATCTCTGTCTATTGTGCTGCGAAACTCCCGCCTCTTCAACCGGCGCCTTGTTACCCCGAAATATTTAAGATATATCTTTGTCTCGTTGTGCTCCGAAAACTCCCTCCATCTCAACCCGCACCTTGCTATCCCAAAATTACAACGAGCGTGAAAACTCCCACCTCCTATGAAATCATGACACGCGAAATGCCCGTGATACACCTGAACCGAAAGAACTGCCTAGCTCAAATCGGTGGGGGTACTTACGTAACTTACCCCATATTTCGGACAAGCGCGTCCCTAAGCCATGGTTCCCCTCCCACCGCCTCCTTTTCCCCATTTGAAATCCCGGCCGCCATAACCTCTCCACTCCAGCCGCAAAACCCCACCCTCCTCCGTCCGCCACCTCACCGCTGCCCAGCCGGAGCCTCTTCCCCGACGACGTCGTCCACAGCAACAGCTCGACGTCCCTCATCCATTGTACCGGATGAGGATCCATCGTCGATCTCATCGTCCCGCCGGTTCAGCCACCCCATCCTCCACCTCCAAGGAGCTGCCCTGACGTTCCCCTTGTCTTTCATGCCACCTCCATTCCCACACCACCGTCTTCACCTGCACCACCGGAAGAGCATCATCATCACTGTTTCCTTGGATGAAGCTGATGCCTAATCGGCGCCACCAAAGAGTTTGTACACTAATCGCCGCATTTCCTTATTCATTCGATCTCACGGTGCTGCCGGCGCTTGGTCCCGAGCCGACATGGTGCTGCTCCATCCACGGCGGCACCGTCGGCCACTTCCTCCACGGTGTCGCTCCCTCCGCGGCGACGTCCACATCAGTAGGAGCTACTGCTGCTTTAGCTCTCGCCCGCGCTGCTACTCTACTCTTTCTCTCAGTCCCCTGCCTGGTCTGCTCTTGCTTTTGCTCTTGCTCACGCTACTGCTCTCGCTCTTTCTCTTGCTTGAGATGCTACTCTGATTTGGCTACACTTCAGGCGACTGAATCGACTTTTGGGTCAGTCGATTTCTAGGGGGGGATCACCGGAGTTAAGGAAGAACCAGCCGCAGCAGGGAGGGGGGCTCGCCAGAGAGGTACCCCACTATCTATCTTAGGGTTCAGGGTGGGGGCGTTGGTCGCCAGCGGTGGCGTCGGAATCGCCGAAGAAAAAGCTCGGCACGGGGGGGCCTAAAGGGATGGCCGGGGCGGTGGCAGACAGACGGTGCAGAGTGGTTTTGGGGCGGGCGGGGCAGCGCACCACCGGCCGCGGGCTGTGGGGGCGGCGGCTTGGCCGGTGATGGCTGGCGGCTCAGGGGGGTGGAGGTTGAAGATGAACTGCTACACGACCAGCTACCCCGCCTCTCGCACACGCTGCTGCTACTACTTTTCTGCACTAGTGCGTTCAGTTTCGATAGCAAAATTCAGTTTCGACAGTTAAGTTCAGTTTCGACAGTTAAATTCAGTTTCGACAGTTAAGTTCAGAGATGAGCGGCTAATGTATTTTACATCTAGAACTATGTTGTTATGTATTTTACGTCACCTATTGGAGATGCTATTAGAATTCCACTCAGGTTAACATTGTCTCTCTTGTCCAGCTTCAACATCGGCGTCGTACAACTCACCGAAGCTGCTCGACGAAACCCTCCATCACAGCGGAGCAGTACCCCGGGCTCCATCTACAGACGCCTAAGATCTTCTTACCCTCCTCCGACAACCAAGTCAGCCGGAGCATCCTCACTGACCAACCCAATCACGCCGAGATCGACATGGCTTCGCCAAAGAGGTTGTACACTTGTTGCATCTCTTTTTTACTCTACATGTTATATTTATTGTCCACTGAGCACACGTAGTAACGTGAAATACGATTATTTTATCCTACTCTATGACAAGCATTAAGGTACCAGACAACTTAGCTATTTGTGATGGACTCTCTTGAATGCCATCATTATTTATCTCTGTGCGTTTGAGCTGTGCATTTGTCGATGGGCCTGTGAGTTGATCTAGTATGGCAGTGGCCTGGGTCCAAAGTAGTAGAAGTAGCACAAAACATTTTTTGAGTGTAGGATTTTCCTTGCTCAAGCCTGCCTACTAGAATCGCCAGTGCTTGAAAGGAAAAGTGAAGGAAAAACATAGGAATTGGAAAGTTTCCTATGGTACTACTATTCATGCATTTGGTTCAAAGGAATGGAGCAAAGGAAAACTGTAGGATCTGTTCCTTTAGTGTCTCCTTGAAAGAAAAACCATAGGAATTTTAATTTCCACTTGTCCTCCTTTTCAAATTCCTATTCATGAAGCACAAGACTAAGAGATAGTATCAAACAGCATCATAACCGTACATTTTCTTATGGTTTGACTTAATCTCATCATGCTTCTTTGCATCTTATGATCTTCCAATTATTGTGAACCAAACACCCAGATTGGCAGAAATCATGTGTTTTTAAATTCTCTGTTTTGCATGTGCATTCCTATCCTATTCCTGTATATTTCCTATCCCTCCATTGTTAGAATCCTCAAATTCAAACAAGCCCTTACACAATTACTTCTGTTACAGATATGTGCCAAAGAAAACCTTGTGTGGTTTGTCCTGCTCCTGCTACACTGTGTTCCACCCCAGCTTAGCTGCTCCAACATTGGAAGGGTTCACCACAGCAGGAATCCGCTCTCCATACCACCTTTCGCCGCCTCAGATCTTCTTCCCCGCCGCCGGCAGCCACGACAACTGCATTACCATCATCAATAGAGCAGATGACCTTGAGGACTACACGGGTCTGCAAGAGAGGTCGCACTCTTCCGTGTCTGCTTACGCTATGCATCACTTAATATGATGACATGCTACTTTATCGTCATGTTCACCTATTAGACTCTGGGTTAGGTCCAAACTAATGCTGAAACTTGAGTTTTTAAATGGTTGTGGGGTACATATTGGGGCAGCAATCACTACTATCTGTCTACTATCTGGTTAATCTCGGGTGTCTACTATGAGTTTCATGTTGGGTGCAAACAAACATTAAAGGAGCCATTATCTATATCTTTTTAACTAAAGCTATTATCTGTCTGCTATCATTGGTTTTGGGTCTATCCACAGTTTGCTACCAGCACTCTGGATTTGTGCATGCACTCCTTACATAATCTCACTATATATGTTTTATTCCTATGCATGTCAGTTATTGTACACAATGGAACTGAACATGTAGAGCAAAAGAGACGAGCCTTGCATGGCAATAAAATTTCATGCAGACATCGCTCCATGGTGGGTGCAAAGGCAGCCCCCCTCCACCCATTTCAGATTGTAATCAAGAGGAAGATAACTGTTCTGAGGGGGATTCAGAAGGAGAAGACCACTCCTATTTACCCCCTGAGGTCTTCGCTCTAACTTGGCATGCTAATGTTGGTAATATCATGCATATGCTGCCTTGCATTGCTTACTTTATACATCAAATATGTCATCTACTTAGTTTAGACATGCTTTATGTGAATGTCATCTGTTTAGTTTCTTTACCGTATATGTGAATCATGCAATGCCATCTTGTTTAGCCATGCATCATATATGTGAATTTTGCAATGACAACCTGGTTAGCCAGTCATATTATATGTGAATTATATTATGCCATCATTTTTTATTACGTGTTAAATTTCTCAACAATTTTAGAACATTCAATTACTCTTCCTGTGCATCAGCCATTCGGCACGGTCATGGAAAAATTTGGAGTGGAAACAAGGTCTCTAGAGCAGACAATGTTGTCTGACGAAGTGCATGTCTTGCTGGTTACGGATAGCTCCTCAGAGGAGGATTCAGAGACAGATGACCAGTCCTATTTCCCCCTGAGGTGCATGCTCTAACTTGGCAGGGTTATGTTGCTCATATCGTGCATATGGTATCTTGCATTCTATGCCATTTGCTGAATTAGACATGCTTTGTGTGAATGTCACCTCTTTAGTGTCTAATTACCATATATGTGAATTATGCAATGCCATCTTGTTGCAAGACATCATATATGTGAATTATGCAATGCTATCTTGTTGCAAGGCATTATATATGTGAATTATGCAATGCCATGCAGTTTAGCCAAGCGTCATATATGTGAATTATATCATGTCGTCCTTTTTTTGTATTTCTCGTTGCATTTGTTGACAATGTTTGTATATTCAACTGCTCTTCCTATGCATCAGTGTAACATCCCAAATTTTCAATTTGGAATGTTATATACTAGATCATCATTGCATATCATATTTATTGCATTTTGGTTGATCCTAGAAATTTCACGCAACTCAAGGACCCTCGGAGAGAGTTGGGGATTTCGTTATTTTCATATTTGAGTTGTCTCCTACGCAACTCAATGACCCACGGAGAGAGTTGGGGATTTCGTTATTTTCATATTTGAGTTTTCTCAAATTTTAAGAATAGGATCATTTGATTTTATTTATTTTATCATAATTATTTCTATTACAAAAATATGAGAGAGGGAATAAAATGACTTTCCCAAAATAAAGAAATATTGAGGATTTAATAATAAAATCAAATAAGATTTTATTTCGGAGTTTTTCGGTGTTTTATTTGAATTTAGGAAAAATGTGCGTTTTTCAAAATTGCATTTAGGTCCCAAATAAATGTTCACCTTGTGCGGCTTGATTTTAGAAGCCCGTGAAAATTTATTTCGGAATTTTTGGAGTCTTTTAGATTTATTTTTTTTTTTTCTTCTGAGCGGTAATAAAAAAAACGACGCGACTTCGGGCCGTAGCCGAGCGCTGGCAGGTTACGGTGTGCCGGGTGGGAGGCTGTGGGTAAATAAGCGCCTTGGCGTGGCCGCCAGTCCTGCAGCCGGCCGCCTATGGCGGCGCGCTGTGTTTGCCTGGCTGTGAGGCCGGGGGGGGTGCCGCGGTCTTTTGGTCGCGGGGCGTCGGATGCGTCGCCGCGTGTGAGGTTCGCAGCCTCGTGTTTTCGTCGTTGCTTGGAAAATAGGGTGAGAGGAGAGAAAAATTTTCGGCGTTTGTTGGGCATGTTGGTCTTTTTTCTCGGAATGTAAGAGTCGAAGATTTTGTCTGATGGTGTGATTACCTGATATCTGTTTTGGTTCGTTTTAGTTTTACTTGTCGCTTCGTTTATCGGAGATTCTTAGGGTCGGATTGCAAGTGCGCATTAGGGATTCGTCTCGTTGAATATGTCGCCTATTTCGTTTAAACTCATAGTCTTATAACAGGGTTTGTGTATTTTTGAGGGAAATTGCCTCGAGAATTTCAATGTAGTAATAGGAAGTTGTGTTTCTGTTTCGCGTTTGGACTTTCGTTGTTTCGTCGATTTGATCTTTTTTGCAACTTGTGAGGTGTTCTTGATATTGGAAGCTGTTTTGGATTAGGATTCTTGAGTTTTGAGTTTTACTGCGAATTGAGATTGAGTATTTATGGTAGAGCTTGTTTGTTTGTCTGGCGATAGATCGCTTATTTGATATTTTACCGGATGTGGCATGAGTACTTATTGTATGCTTGTTTGTTTGTCTGCGATAGAATACCCGAAGTGCGCCGCTTGTTACTTCGAATCTTAGGTTTCGCGGATCATCAGCAAGGCAAGTAACACTTTGATCATACTCTTTTCTACCCAGTTTTTATTGCATTAGATCAATCCTCACACATTGCATGATTAGGATCTAATTAAATTGTGGGTGGGAAGTAGTTGAGGTAGTACCTATTACCTGTTTATTATCAAACCTTTGGGAGTTACTTCTACGTTGCTTATTATGCCATGCTATGCTAGTAGACGTGGATTGGGTGAGTGATCCATGACAGATGTGAGTTGGTTAATTAATGGTTTATCTAAGGTGGCAACTTAAACACACATCTGGGTGGATTGAGGCACCTGGGTATTCCAGGACTTGCCTGTTTTCTTTTGGACCGCCACCCAGGCTCAAAGGGATCATGAGACTATTCATACTAGAAACTTCCGTGTGCAGCCACAAGCTATTATGGGCTCTAGCATAGTTGACTAAGTCGTGCGAACTCTTACAGTGGTAGACTAGCAGATGTAGGGGATGTAGGTGGTACGGTCTACCCGATCGTAAGGTGCTAGCGCTTCTGAAAGACTATGTCTCGGTCATCCGTCTTCTCAAACACCATGTAGTGCGAGAAACCAAACGGAGGCGATCGAGTCTTGTGGGGAAAAGTGCGCAAACCTCTGCAGAGTGTAATAAACTAATCATGGTTAGCCGTGTCCCCGGTTATGGACATCTTGAGTATCTAGTACCTGATTTATCATGTGAATCTCAACATGTTACTCTAATTAATTTTGTTGGTTGTTAATGATGATGCTTAATTGGGATTGAGAGATGCTGTCAACCATTCTCAATGTTTAACAACCACCATGATAATAAATTTATTCCTTTGAAGTAGGGAAAAATTGGCTTTATGCAAAACTGTAACCATAGAGCTTTCCACCAGCCAAATATGCATATAGTATAGCTGTTTCATTCCATTACTCTCTATGTGTTACATTGCCAGCATATTCCATGTGCTGACCCGTTTCGGGCTGCAACGTTAATGTTGCAGACTTTTCAGACGACGATTAAGGAGTTTTAGGTCGTGGTTCTATACTCAGTGATGCCGTTGGAGTTGATGGACTCACTTATCTTCCAAGCCTTCCGCTGTTATCGTTATTAGATGGCCTTAAGCCATATTTATTGTAATAAGTTCTCTTTTGAGACACTCGATGTAATAAGTGTGTGATTGCTACTCTGCTATAAATCCTCGAGTACTGTGTGGTGTCAGCATTACTGATCCAGGGATGACACCGGAGCACAGAGATCAGACTGTTTGAGGTCTGGTCGCTACAGAGATGGTATCAGAGCACACGCTGATTGTAGGACACGACCACTAAGCTAAAGACCTAGATCACTATCACTCTCTTCTCTTCTGACTTCTCATCTTTTCTACTCTTTAGGATGGCGGATGCAAGGAACAAGTTCACACAACCGGATGAAGATACACCCTTTGGACGCCACTTGAAGGAAGTCACTAGATACCTGAATGGAGTACCAAGCTTCACCGGGAACCTACAACGCCACTTTACCTGAAGAAGAGCGCTGGATGATTCAAGTTCAAGTTCCAGGAAGGACGTTCATGCCAGTCACTGAGCCCATAGAGTTTTCTTTTGATGCACCAACTTGGAGTCTAGGAAAGAGCATGGCAGCTCACATCACCATGGGATGCATTGGAGAAGTCTACCGCAAGGATCTCAAGGATACTATCTACCAGATTTGTGGGCGCCGAGATGAGCACTGGGAGATGATCAGCACCAGGAAGGATAGATCAATCGCAGCTTTTATCCAGGAGTTAAACCAGCACATTCGACGACAGGAGAACCAGATGTGCGCCGACATGATAGATCTGAAGAAGGCTAAGACTAGAATCAAGGAACTGGAGGAAGAACTCAAGGCTACACGTGAAGATTATGAAGAGGAAATTGAAGTATTGGTGGAGAAGAATGATGACCTGATCAAGAAGATTGGAATATTTATGGGAGGCCCTACGCCAGTAGATGAAGACGAAGAACCCCAGGAGATTAGCCCGGAAGACTACATCATCATCGACGGCACCGACTCGGAACCAGATAGTAGCGATGATGACTATGTTGATGAAGCTGGAGCAGATATCATGGAGTCTGCAACCGACAGAATATTTCTAGTAGACCACCTCATCAGTAGTAGTAGTCCACCATGTAAATATAGTAGTCCGAGCACTTTTGCGATAGTTAGATCGATTGTATGCCTTGTTTGATTGATTGAAGTGAATTGTTTGCTTTTGCCTCATGTGCATATGGGTAGTGTTTTCTCTTTAGACCCCCTCTATTCTTATATCTCATCTTTTCTAAACCCTCAGATGCCTCCGAGACGTGACCCCGGATTTGCCTTTCCACCGGAGCTCACCAGTTGATCCAGCAGCAGAACACATTGATGCAGTTTGCTAGTCCAGAATCAGAATCAGGAACAACAACAACAACCCACCACCACCACACCTGTTTGACCACTTAGCCCGTTTTCTTAGGCTGAATCCGCCGGTGTTTTCCATAGCACCGAAGCATAGTAGCAGATGATTGGCTCCGCAAGACACTAGGGAGTGACTACAGCAGGATTGCACAGATGCGGAGAAGGTGAAGTTGCCGCACATGTGCTGAAGGACAGCAGCATCAGTGGTTGGGGAAGAATTCAAGCCACTATTTCCAGCAGTTGACAAGTCTGTCTGGGACCAGTGCAAGCAGGATTTTGTAGCTGCAGTCACAGGTCAGCAGGACTATGCCATGGTGAGTTTGCACTTGCCCAAGAGGAAAGGGAGTTGGCGATGATGTGGGATTTATGTAACTGCACGTTTGCCTAGATGATAGTCGCAGGATTGCAGCTTAAGAGGAGAGTTTCTAGAAGGATGGAATGATGAGGTTTGAGCATGTATTTGTGGTAGCATTAATGACAACTACCTGGAGTTGGTAGATCATGTGCTCTTATGATTGAAGGAACAGCAGAATTGAGAATCGCAAGAGGAAGTATGGACAAGGAAGTAATATTCAGGAGCTCAGCAGAAGCCACGTTTTACCCCTAGACCGGGAGGACATTTTCAGCATACCCATGGAGGAGGTACACAATCACAATGGCACCAAGAATGGTAAATGGCAATGGAGGAAGCAACGGCCAGAACCGCACCAACCCCATCAACCCCAGCCAAGAAGGACCTGAGCCAAGTCACTTGCTTTAAGTGTTCGAAGACCGGACATTATGCCAATGAATGTCCTGAAGGCCAAAATGGCAATGGAAGTTCTGGGAAGAAGCCGAACCCTTTCAACAGGGGACAGGTGAACCACGTTAGCGTGGAGGAGGTTGAAGCTCAGCCCGATGCAGTAATAGGTAAGTTTTTGGTTAAGTCATTTACTGCACTCGTTCTTTTTGATACTGGTGCATCGCATTCATACATCTCAAGGGGATTTGTGGATAAGTATAACCTATCAACCCAAGCCCTTAGGTCACCCATGTTAGTAACCTCGCCGGAGCAGAGTATGTGGCTAGTCTATGGTGTGATCGGTTACCATTAAGGATTGGTAACTATGTTTTTCCCTCAGACCTAATAGTATTGGAATCTCAAGGATTGGATGTGATATTAGGCATGGATTGGTTATCAAAGTATGAAGGGAATATTGAGTGTGCTAGTAAGTCAATTTTGCTTACACACCAGAAGGGAGAAGGATCAAGTATGTATCCCGGCATGTGCCAAAGAGGACTCAAGTAAATTGCCTAACAGGAGTTGTGCAGGAGGAAGTACCAGTGGTAAGGGATTTCCCTGATGTATTTCCAGAGGAGTTGCCAGGCATGCCACCGGATAGAGATATTGAGTTTTTGATTGAGCTATTGCCAGGCACAGGTCCAATATCAAAGAGACCATATAGGATGCCAGCAAAGGATTTGGTGGAAATTAAGAAGCAGATTAAGGAGTTACTGGATAAGGGATATATTCGCCCAAGTTCTTCGCCTTGGGGATCGCCAGTACTTCTAGTGGAGAAGAAGGATGGATCGTTAAGGATGGTTGTTGATTATCGAGGATTGAATGAAGTAACGATCAAGAACAAGTACCCACTACCAATGATCAATGATCTGTTTGATCGATTGCAAGGAGCTAAGGTATTTTCCAAGATCGATCTCGATCAGGATACCACCAGTTGAAGATTCGAGAACAGGATATTCCGAAGACAGCTTTTACCACCAGGTATGGGCTGTATGAGTATACCGTTATGTCATTTGGTCTGACTAACGCACCTGCCTATTTTATGAACATGATGAACAAAGTGTTTATGGAGTTTTTGGATAAGTTCGTCGTAGTGTTCATTGATGATATCCTGGTTTACTCGAAGAATGAAGAGGAGCATAAGGAGCATTTGCGTTTGGTACTTGGAAAGCTCAGAGAACATCAATTATATGCCAAGTTCAGCAAATGTGAGTTTTGGTTGAAGGAAGTAGGATTCCTCGGACATGTTATATCTGGAGAAGGTATAGCAGTAGATCCCGCTAAAGTTAACCGTGACCAAGTGGGAAGCCCCAACAACAGTTGGAGAGATCGGAGTTTTCTTGGACTCGCAGGATACTACCGGAGATTTATTGAGAATTTCTCAAAGATTGCGAAGCCTATGAGAGTTGTTGAAGAAAGATACCAAGTTCATATGGACGGAGGAATGTGAGGCTAGTTTCCAGGAGTTGAAGAAACGTTTGGTTACCTCACCAGTGTTGATTTTGCCAGACCAGACCAAAGATTATGAGGTGTATTGCGAGCTTCACGTCGAGGACTTGGAGCAGTGCTTATGCAGGAAGGGAGAGTTGTTTCATATGCCTCAAGACAACTGAAGCCTCATGAGTTGAATTATGCACGCATGATTTGGAGTTAGCAGCCGTAGTGCATGCATTGAAGACATGGAGACATTTTCTCATTGGAAATCATTGTGAGGTGTACACGGATCATAAGAGTTTGAAGTACATTTTCACACAGAAGGAGTTAAATCTCAGACAAAGGAGATGGTTGGAGCTTATCAAGGATTATGATATGAAATTGCATTATCACCCCGGAAAGGCTAATGTAGTAGCTGACGCATTAAGCCGTAAGAGCCATGTCAATACATTAATGACGGGAGAAACAAGGAGTTAGCAGAAAATCTTCGTGAACTATGTTTGGAAATAGTTCCGAGAGGCTATGTAGCAGCATTGGAGATTCAGTCAACTTTGATGGATAGAATCAGGAGAAGCTCAGAAAGCTGACAAAGAGATTGCCGCTATAAAGGAGAAACTGAGCAAAGGAAAAGCTAAAGGATTTCGTGAGGATGAGCACGACACCCTATGGTTTGAAGACTGCGTTTATGTGCCCAATGACCCGGAGATCAGGAAGTTGATTTTGCAAGAGGCACACGACTCACCGTATTCGATTCACCCAGGAAATACCAAGATGTATTTGGATTTGAAGGATATTTTCTGGTGGACCGGAATGAAGAAGGATATTGCGGAGTATGTAGCAGTTTGTGATGTATGTCAGAGAGTAAAGGCAGAGCATCAGAAGCCAGCAGGATTGCTAACCATTGCCGATACCCGAATGGAAGTGGGATAAGCTAGGCATGGATTTTATCACGGGATTGCCCAGGATCGTTCAGGCTATGACTCGATATGGGTTGTAGTGATCGTTTGACAAAGGTAGCTCATTTCATCCCAGTGAAGACCACTTATACCAGTGCTAAGTTGGCAAAGATATACATGACCAGGATCGTATGTTTGCATGGAGTTCCAAGGAGTATCGTATCAGATAGAGGAACCCAGTTTACCTCAAAGTTCTGGAAGCAGTTGCACGAAACTTTGGGACAGGCTAGAATTCAGTACAGCTTTTCATCCACAGACAGATGGACAGACCGAGAGAGTCAATCAGATTTTGGAGGATATGCTGAGAGCTTGTGCGCTAGATTATGGATCTAGTTGGGACGATAATTTGCCATATGCAGAGTTCTCTTACAACAACAGTTATCAAACCAGTTTAAAGATGGCCCCTTTCGAAGCCTTGTACGGAAGGAGGTGCAGGACACCGTTGTCATGGGACGAAGTTGGAGACCGCCAGTTGTTTGGACCTGACTTGATTAAAGAGTCTGAACAGAAGGTGAAGTTGATTCGCGATAGGCTCAAGGTAGCCCAGTCCAGACAGAAGAAGTTATGAGATTCTAAACGCAAGGAGACAGTTTACGAAGTCGGAGACAGAGCTTATCTTCGAGTATCTCCACTTCGGGGAACAAAGCGTTTTGGAGTTAAAGGGAAGTTAGCGCCACGATTTGTAGGACCATATCGAGTTTTGGAGCGTATGGGAGAAGTGGCCTATAAGTTGGAATTCCCGAAGGATTGAGGAGTCATGATGTGTTACGTTTCTCAGTTGAAGAAGTGTCACGCGGAGATGGCTGACATACCTTGAGAGACACAGTGCTTTGGAAAACATTCAGTTGGATAACGATTTGACCTACGAGGAGAAACCAGTTAAGATTCTCGAGTTTGCCACGAGTCACTCGCAGCAAGGTTATCAAGTTTTGCAAAGTTCAGTGGAGCCACCACACGGAGGATGAAGCCACCTGGAGCGAGAGGAAGATTGCTCAAAGACCACCCTCACCTATTTTCTAGCCAACCCGAATCTCGAGGGCGAGATTCATCTTAAGGGGGTAGGTTTGTAACATCCCAAATTTTCAATTTGGAATGTTATACATTAGATCATCATTGCATATCATATTTTATTTTGCATTTTGGTTGATCCTAGAAATTCTACGCAACTCAATGACCACAGAGAGAGTTGGGGATTTCGTTATTTTCATATTTGAGTTTTCTCAAATTTTGAGAATAGGATCATTTGATTTTATTTATTTTATCATCAATTATTTCTATTACAAAAATATGAGAGAGGGAATAAAATGACTTTCCCAAAATAAAGAAATATTGAGGATTTAATAATAAAATCAAATAAGATTTTATTTCGGAGTTTTTCGGTGTTTTATTTGAATTTAGGAAAAAGTGTGTTTTTCAAAATTGCATTTAGGGCCCAAATAAATGTTCACCTTGTGCGGCTTGATTTTAGAAGCCCGTGAAAATTTATTTCGGAATTTTTGGAGTCCGTTTAGTATTTCTTTTTATTTTTCTTCCGAGCGGAATAAAAAAACGAACCGACTTCGGGCCGTACCCGAGCGGGACACCGCCCGGGGGTAGCCTTTAAATAGCGCCGCCCCGAGCCGCCCCAGCCCATCAGCCCCGCCTCGATCCGCGCGCGCCGCTGGAGCCACCGCGACGACGACGATCCCGCCGCCCGAGGTTCGTCGCGCCTCGTTTTCCGTGCCGAAAAAAAAAAAAATCGGCGTTCGTCGTTTTTCTTTTTCTCGGATTAAATCCGCGATTTTTCTGATCGCGATTCCTGATCCGATTTTCGTTTTAGTTTAACTTTTCGCTCGTTTATCGGAATCAGGCGATTCAAGCGCCTAGGGATTCGTCTCGAAACCCTCTATCCGTTTAACCAACTTAAACAAGTTTGCTTACTGTAAAATTTGCCCTAGATCCAGATTAGTAGAACGAAGTTGTTTTCTTTCGCGTTTGATTTTCGTTGCTTCGTTCGATTTGATTCTTTTTGCCAACCGGAGTTCTTAAGTTGAACCTTCTGGTTAGATCTCTTATTTGAGTTTTACCTGTGCATTAGATGAGTACTTATTGTATGCTTGTTTGTTTGTCTGCGATAGAATACCCGGAGTGCGCCGCCTGTTACTTCGAATCGCTAGGTTTCCCGGATCATCAGCAAGGCAAGTAACACTTTGATCATACCTTTTCTACTACCCAGTTTTATTGCATTAGATCAATCCTCACACATTGCATGATTAGGATCTAATTAAATTGTGGGATGGGAAGTAGATGAGGTAGTACCTATTACCTGTTTATTATCAAACCTTTGGGAGTTACTTCTACGTTTGCTTATTATGCCATGCTATGCTAGTAGACGTGGATTGGGTGAGTGAATCCATGACAGATGTGAGATTGTTAATTAATGGTTTATCTAAGGTGGCAACTTAAACACACATCTGGGTGGATTGAGGCACCTGGGTATCCAGGACTTGCCTGTTTTCTTTTGGACGCCACCCAGGCTCAAAGGGATCATGAGATTATTCATGCTAGAAACTTCCGTGTGCAGCCACAAGCTATTATGGGCTCTAGCATAGTTGACTAAGTCGTGCGAACTCTTACAGTGGTAGACTAGCAGATGTAGGGGATGTAGGTGGTACGGTCTACCCATCGTAAGGTGCTAGCGCTTCTGAAAGACTATGTCTCGGTCATCCGTTTCTCAAACACCATGTAGTGCGAGAAACCAAACGGAGGCGATCGAGTCTTGTGGGGAAAAGTGCGCAAACCTCTGCAGAGTGTAAACTAATCATGGTTAGCCGTGTCCCGGTTATGGACATCTTGAGTATCTAGTACTTGGATTTCATGTGAATCTCAACTAATTAATTTTGTTGTTATGTTTAATGATGATGCTTAATTGGGATTGAGAATGCTGTCAACCATTCTCAATGTTTAACAACCACCATGATAGTAATTAAATTTTATTCCTTTGAAGTAGGGAAAAACTGGCTTTACGCAAAACTGTAACCATAGAGCTTTCCACCAGCCAAATATGCATATAGTATAGCTGTTTCATTCCATTACTCTCTATGTGTTACCTTGCCAGCATATTCCATGTGCTGACCCGTTTTCGGGCTGCAACGTTAATGTTGCAGACTTTTCAGACGACGATTAAGGAGTTTTAGGTCGTGGTTCTATACTCAGTGATGCCGTTGGAGTTGATGGACTCACTTATCTTCCAAGCCTTCCGCTGTTATCGTTATTAGATGGCCTTAAGCCATATTTATTGTAATAAGTTCTCTTTTGAGACACTCGATGTAATAAGTGTGTGATTGCTACTCTGTTATAAATCCTCCGAGTACTGTGTGGTGTCAGCATTACTGATCCAGGGATGACACCGGAGCACAGAGATCAGACTGTTTGAGGTCTGGTCGCTACTAAGTACTGTGTGGTGTCAGCATTACTGATCCAGGGATGACACCTGAGCATAGAGATTGGACCGTTTGAGGTCTGGTCGCTACAATCAGCCATTTGAATTGGTGACGGAGAAATCTGGAGTGAAAACTAGGTCTTCAGAGTAGACAATGCTAGCTGCTAAAGCAGATATCGTGCTGGTTATAGATAGGTCTTCAGAGGAGGATTCAGAGGCAGATGACCAGTCCTATTATCCCCCTGAGGTGTATGCTCAAACTTGGCAGGGTTACATTACTCATATCATGCATATGTTGTATTGCAATGGTTAGCTTTTACTTCATATACACAATATTGAATGCCATCTCCTTAGTTGACACATCATATATGCGATTGTCCTCTGCTCACTTGCTTAGTATATAAATCATATATTTGAATTATATCATGCCATGATGTTTATATAGACATCATGTATCTGAATTATGGCATGCTAACCCATTTTCTAAAGACATAATAAAGTTATATGATCTCATCCTGTTTACATAGTCATCATATTTTGAATTATGTCATTCTATTCATGAATTATATCATGCCATCATGTTTCCATCGATGGCATGTTTGTGATTTATGGCATGCCAACCACTTTAATAGACACATCGTATAGTTATATCATGTCCTCCTGTTTACATAGTCATCATATTTTGAAGTATGTCATTCTATCCTGTTTAGTTAGCCATCATACATGTGAAATTGTGTCATGCTATCCTGTTTAATTAGCCATCATATATCTGAAACTATGTCCTGCTATTTTGTTTGGTTAGACAACATAAATGTGAATTATTTCATGCCCTGTTTTCTTCCCTATTGTCCATTGCACATTTCTATCTTACAATGTCTGTACATTCAATTAATTTTCTTGTTTATCAGCCATTTCAATTGGAGGGGGTGATGGTAGTATCTGTGGGAGTAAAAACACGGTCTTTAGAAAAGATCGTGCTACCTGTCGATGCAGATAGAACCACCATTGTACTTTCCCAAGAACCAGCCCCACCACACATAACCCAAACTCACGCAGATTGTACTCCTACCCAGTTGGACAGAGAACCAGCTACACCCCTTCTAACCCCAACCTCGGCAGATAGTAACCCAGTTCAAGTTGACACATCACCGTCTCCACCACAGAGCACCCAAACACGATCAGCTAGTAAGGCAACTGCAGTGCCCAAAGCATGAGGACCACCACTCCGAACCCCAAGTCAACGGTTAAAGAAGAAGAAGAAATGTTCTCAGGTCAGGTTCCGTAGCTATGGTTCATACTATTTTGCTCTTGCATCACTGTATTTACTCATACCAACTAATTTCAAATTTGAAGGATGCAATTGAAACTCCAATGGCGCAACAGGTATGTTTTAAACCTGTTTCTTTAACGTGTTTGCTGTTGTAACTTGCTCTATCTTGATTTTAGTTTCAATTGAATAAACAGTTATGTTCTCATGCCATGCACATTACAAGTGTTGTTATTGCTGTGTAGTTTCCCACACTTATACTATGTCTATGATGCTTTGTATTAAATAGATATGATTCAAACTGTTTCTATCTTGATTTGGCAACATAAACTAGAATGATATAGACCATACAGTGACCATACTACATACATATATGTTTGTTTCATGCTGTTATCCTGTCCACCTTACTACTGAACTAGTTTACCAAAATGAGTTTCATATACAACATGGTAAACCTGTGATGTGTTTGTTTGTTTCTCTTTTAGAATGCGGACAAAATATTGGAGAAGAGTACCCCGTTATGCAATGGTAAAGGAAGTAATGCACATAAGGTTCAAGATAGTGAGACATCCCTGTTGGTCTCCAAGAAAGCTGATAAAAACTATATTGAAGACATTGAGACAACCCCAAAGTCCTATCTTGATGTAGTGTTCGAGTTACTGGCTACTACTGCTGGCACCTGCTCTTCGAACCCGCTGCCTGAATCAGTTCGGCTTCTTGAGTCTCAACTTCAAGTTGAAAGACATCGATCAGATGTTATGCAACAGGAAGCCGAAGGACTGAGGAAGTCCCTGCAGAATTCAGATGCATACTTCCTGGTGCAACAGCAAGTGCTGGAGGATTTAAGCGCCAAACAAGAGAAAGTTAATAAGCTTGCTAAGCATCTTGCCAGAATTATGGGTACCCAAGATATTGTTTCTTGAGCTCTTCTGAAGTGGTTTTAGTTTTGTACTTGTTTTGCTGCGGCATTTATTTGCACTGGTCGCCAACTTTGACAACCGGTGTATATGATATGCGGCTTTATTCCCTATATTTGCATTGGTGGCGAACTTTGATGCCCAGTGGATGTAATATGTGTAATAGCTGTGATAGCCTAGCGTAAGTTGCTTGCTTATTTATTTCCTTGCTGTCTTGTTTATTTGTTTGCTTGTAGTCAGTGCAGTTCTTTTTCCGCGGTTTGCTCGTGGCCGCAATATAACCTATTTTTTAAAACTAGGCCACAATAACCACGGGCCTCCTACGAGCCGTAGAAACAATGGGCCCTCTAAGGGTCATAGAAACAATGGGCCTTCTATGGGCTGTAGCATCAATGGGCCTTCTACGGGCCATATGATTGGTCGGCCAAACATGGGCCAATAACAGACCGCATTATGGCCCACAATTTTTGTCATGTAACATGGTCAACGGGTTTGACGTGAAAATCACAATGTCTAATGGCATTTTTGAGCAAACATCTAACTTAACAATGGCATTTTTGAGATATCTAATTGCATTTTTGAGCAGGCATCTCACAGATTGATGGCATTTTTGAGTAGTTGTAACTTCTAATGGCAAAACTGAGTAGTGATACACAACTAGTGGCATAAATAATAAGAACCCAAGAATTAAATAGGTATGCTAATTTCTTTAATATAATTTAGCACCCCATTTAAGCACGTACTAGCTTTTTTAATAGTACTATATGCATAATTTGGCGATGAGCGCTCTCTATGTATCACCTTTTTTTCTTTAATTCCATCTTGTTAGTTTTGATCCATGGCGCAATCCATCGATAATATTACTGTACGAAAGTACACATTTTTTAAAAGGCTAGAGGGCGGGGCAGTCTAGCTTGGTCAGTTTCAAGAGAGGCGAGGACCTTTGTGATTTGACGGCTCATTACTGCTGGAAGGCGGGGCCTTGTGATTTGACTGCTCGTATAAATGTGCCGACGACCAGAGGAGGAGCAAAGAACCGTGCGGTATACTCAAGTTTTCCACTGGAGTGGTACGACGGAGGAGCACGAAACACGGCAGCCCAGTGCCATATGGCGATAAAAAGTGATCTAATTTGCTAGTCATCTCATTGTTAGCATTGTTCGATTCATGCCTCACAGAGAACATGACACGTACGGCGAAACACCCAAAGCAAAAGAAGAAACACAAGAGCAAAAGAAGAAGGAAGATTATCACCCCCCCAAAAAGAAGGAACACGCACACACAAGTATGGGGCACTGCTCTCTACTACATGAAGGGTTGTTGGCTGCGGAGTCATAACTGCATCTTCATCGCCTCCACGACCTCCATCTCCTTGCACGTCTCCTCTGCCATCTTCTTCATTCCGTCCATGACGCGGGATTTCTCGACGCGAGCCTTCATCATCTGTTCCACGGCCGCATTACGTACCTTGACAGCAGCCGGGTGCTCGATGCGGAGCTTCGCCAAGTCCTCCTTCTGTTCCATGACGAGGGCCTGCAGCATCTTCATCGAGGAACTACTATTCTCATGTAGCTTCTTCCAGCCGGCGTTCTCCTCCTTCAGCAGGTCGAGCTCATGGCAGAGCTTCGCCTTGTTCTCCTGAAGTTCCAGGATTTTGTCGGTCGCCTTCTCCTCCGAGGCAATGCTCTTCTTCAGCAGCATCACCAAGCCGGCGGTCAACTCCCCCTACTCGTTGAGCTCAGCGGGCATGTCGTCAAGGCTCTCCTTCAGCAGCTCCACCAAGCCATGGATGAACTCCATCTGCTTATTGAGGTGCTTGTTGAGCTGATCGGGCATGCCAACATGTTCGCCTCCGTGGCTAGGGCGCTCCTGGGAGCCATCGCCTGCCCGTGAGAGATCTTTCGAGGTCTCTGCAAGGCGGCAAGCCCTCTCTTTTTTTTCCGCGGCCTTGGTGGCCGCTCCCTTGTTACGAGTAGTTCGGATAGTTATCAACCTAGAGCTCTGCACACCGGCCATGGAAAGGACGGATGAACAATAAAGACTTATGAGGAGGAAGAGGTAGAGTGATTTTCGGCTAGGTACTAGTTGTCCTTTTTATAACCTAGTACTAGCACTAGTACTAAAACATGCATAGTGGGAACACGTTCAGGTTTGACACGTACTAGGTGTGAGCAGGTTTGCACTTAATTATACTACTCCCTCCATCTAGGTGAATAAGTCATCTTAGGTTGTGCACCATGACCAAGAAGGAGGGGAGAACAAGAGAACTTAATGTTTATTTGCTAATTAATAGCATTGCATGCAATGGACTAACCACTGCATGTCGTGTTTGGTAGTCTTGAGTCATTGAAAACATGCACGCCCCACATCTCTTATTGGTTGATATGTTAAGAAACAAGAAACAAGGTGGGAGCATTTTATGCACTTTTGGAATGTGATGGGAACAAGCTAAAGATTAATTGATGGTTTTGGTTTCGAGGCCCGAAACGGCTCCTGATGATTTTGTGGAACATAAATTTCAAGTACTCCCTCCATCTCCAGTTTACAAGGCTTGCACATGTATCTAGGTCGTCAATGCAACTTATATAAAATAAATTGTTTAACATAAAAAATACTCTGAATATTTGAAGTTTGTAATGATTTTTTGTAATGTATGCCTATTATTAAGTTGGTCAAATTAACAACCTAGGTATACGTGCAAGACTTGTAAACTGAGATAGAGGGAGCACTACACTACTCGAATGCGGTTGCACAAGTCAGTGATGTAACTGATCGTACATGTCATACCAAGCCGATGCGTATCCCTTCGGTGATACGCGGGTCCGACTGACCGTCTGTTGGTGCGACCGACCGTAAAGTATTACGGTATGGAGACTTCTGGTTGTGGCTTCGGTTGATTGTCATGACCAAGCATTCTAAAACTAGTGATAAATCAATTACCATCTTTTTCCAAACGACCAAGTATTTTCATAGGAATACAATACATATAGATGGAGTGATTGTCAAGGTTGCAAACCGACATGGCGTTGCAAGTTCACTGCAGCAGCAACCAACTAGGTCACTGCATCGCTGGCGGGGAAGGAGGGAAGATCACCTCGCCTATGATGCATGCCCAGCGGCGCCGCCGCAACTGGTCCCGGGATTTGGCTTCTCCTACCGCCCATTTGAACAGCTGCACCGGCTGCTCATGCCATTGCGCAGGCATGCACATTCTTTCCTCCGCAGTCGGCTCTGTGAATATGATCTCTGCCATTAGCCCTAGCTCGAAATCAACACGGCGCTGCCAGATGCTGACATCCCTCATCATCTCTCCCCTGAGATCGACTCGCGCCTCCGCCTTGTGCCGCGCCAGGCGCAGCTCCTTGGAACTTCTCTCCAATCGATGCAACGCTTCCTCGATCCGATTTGCCCTTGCTGCCCACCGCCTAAAATGCAGCCTTGGCATGTCCTCCGGTGCCACCGATCTGTGATTCCATAGCAATGGATCCCCTCTAAAACACATGTGGGTTTCGCTCAAAGGCGGCAGTGCCACGGGCCGCAGCGAGAGGGCAGGCCGCGGGATCCTGGGATCTAAGGGATTATCCATGGCGGGATCCGGTGGGCGAGGCGGGGAGGCGAGCCTAGGAACTGGGAGAGCCCTACGAGGCTAAGATAAAGATAGTACTACTCCACTCCGTCCATATTTAAATACAAAGGCCACCAACAGTAACCCTGGCAAAAATTGATCATGCTGCCTGCGTCCTGGTTTATTGGCTCCCCTTTTTGTGCCACTTTTGATGACATACATAAATATTATGTTACTTAAAAATATGGTAAATAATTGGCACACAATACGAAGGAGACCAATGGAAGTAGCAACCCATGATTTAACTACTCGCATGCACACAGTGGAGTAGTAATGTCTTTCTTCCTCCCTCACGTCCACTCAATTTTCATGCGTTGTATTAATTGACCATCAATGAAGTGAACGACTTTAAACGCGTCAAAGTATCATATGGGGTGGATCTTTGTACAAAATTGCGTCCCCCCGTGTACCCGCGTGTGCGTGCGTGGCGTGCGTGCACATCTTCGCTTCATGCATGTACCGCCAGTGTGCCTCAGAGAGGATGAGTACATTCTTCTTGAACCAGCAGCACGTCACTGTGATCAATCCACACAAGGAGGTTGCGACAACGCCTCCACATGTTCCACGTGGCTTCATGAACTGTAAGAGAGACACTGTGTAGCGTGCCATTGGAATTCTAATTTATGTGTTTTGCACATACTCGAAGTACTAGTAAGGTACAGGTGCATTGCACGCATCAGATTTGGCAACCAAATTAAGAATAAATACCACACTATAGCATGTAAGCTTTGAGTCATATATGCCTGATGTAGACGTTCGTTTAATTCTTATAGTTCAATTTATTCAAAATCAATTAGTTTTTATAAAAAAGCTAGGTCCTCTTTGATTCATAGGATTTCCAAAACACGGGAATAGGAAAAACATGGGATTAGAGTGGAATGTCGTATTGAATCCTATAGGATTGTACGAGCGTTTGATTGTGCATAGAAAAAATGCAGGATTCTTTCAAACAAGTTTGAGTGGATGGGATGTTTCCTATGAAATCTAATGCAAATGAATCCTATGGAAAAATTCCTATGGTTTACAATCCTTTGAATCATACAACCAAGATACGAAAAATTCCTAAGGATTGGAATCCTCCAAAATTCCTTTGAGAATCCTTTGAATCATAGAAGCCCTTAATCTATTTTGTGATTCACGGAATTGTGCGTTGTAAAGCATAAAGTAAAAAACAAATAATGGCAATTCAACTAGAAAAAAACTTTGGGAAGTTATGATACGGAAGATTCTAGAACAAAGGAGAAGCACTTGTGTTTTGAGGTTTGTGCATTATGCTTAAGTTCAACCATGGAGTCTGCTAGATTGTACATGTGGCAAAATATGGTGGGGGGCTAGAAGATGGTGCGAGGGTCCAAGTCGAGGGAGACTATGAAGGAGTGCACATGTGCGAGATCGATATTTAAAGAGAGGGGGCGCTGTTGTGCGCAGTGGCGGAGTCATTAAAAATAAATGAGCTAGGTGGCGGAGTCATTAAAACGGGACATGGCTCTCCTAGTGATGAGGTGCGAATTGTTTTTTTGGGTACATGTTAAGCTTGTTCTCCCGAAATTTCAAGCCGCGCCGTGTTATGCCGAAATTTCAAGCTAGCATCTCTGTCTATCGTGCTGCGAAACTCCCGCCTCTTCAACCCGCGCCTTGTTACCCCAAAATATTTAAGATATATCTTTGTCTCGTTGTGCTCCGAAAACTCCCTCGATCTCAACCCGTGCCTTGGTATCCCAAAATTACAACGCGCGCGAAAACTCCCACCTCCTGCGAAATCCTGACACGCGAAATGCCCGTGATACCCCTGAACCGAAAGAACCACCTAGCTCAAATCGGTGGGGGTACTTTCGTAACTTACCACACATTTTGAACAAGCACGTCCCTAAGCCATGGTCCCCCTCCCACCGCCTCCTTTTCTCCATTCAAAATCCCGACCTCCATAACCTCTCCGCTCCAGCCGTGAAACCCCACCCTCCTCTGTCCGCCACCTCACCGCTGCCCAACCGGAGCCTCTTCCCCGACGACGTCATCCACAGCAACACCTCAACGTCCCTCAACCACCGTACCGGATGAGGATCCATCGTCGATCTCGTCATCCCGCCGGTTCAGCCACCCCGTCCTCCACCTCTAAGGAGCTGCCCCGACGTTCCCCTCGTATTTCGCGTCACCTCCATTCCCACACCGCCGTCTTCACCCGCACCACCGGAAGAGCATCATCATCACCATTTCCTTGGATGAACCTGAGGCCTAATCGGTGCCACCAAAGAGGTTGTACACTAATCGTCGCATTTCCTTCTTCATTCGATCTCACGGTGCTGCCGGCGCTTGGTCCCGAGCCGACATGGTGCTGCTCCATACACGGCGGCATCGCCGACCACTTACTCCACGGCATCGCTCCCTCGCCGGTGACGTCCACATCAGTAGGAGTTGCTGCTGCTTTATCTCTCGCTCGCGCTGCTACTCTACTCTTGCTCTCGGTCCCCTGCATGGTATGCTCTTGCTATTGCTCTTGCTTGCAATGCTGCTCTCGCTCTTGCTTGTGATGCTGCTCTCGCTCTTGCTTGCGATGCTGCTCCGATTTGGCTACACTTCAGTCGACCGAATCGACTTTTGGGTCAGTCAATTTTTAGGGGGGGGGGCTCGCCGGAGTTAAGGAAGAACCAGCCGCAGCAGGGAGGGGGGCTCACTGGAGAGGTACCCCACTATCTATCTTAGGGTTCACGGTGGGGGTGGTGGTCCCCGGCGGTGGTGGGGCGGTGGCGTCAGGATCGCCGGAGAAAAAGCTCGGCACGGGGGGACTAGAGGGATGGCCAGGGCGGCGGCGGGCCGGTGGTGGGGAGTGGTTTCGGGGAGGGCGGGGCGGCGCACCACCGGCCATGGGCGGCGGGGGGCGGCGGTTTGGCCGGTGATGGCTGGCGGCTCAGGGGGGTGGAGGTTGAAGATGAACTACTACACGACCAGCTGCCCCAGCTCTCGCACGCGCTACTGCTACTGCTTTTCTGCTACTACTGCGTTCAGTTTCGACAACAAAATTTAGTTTTGACAGTTAAGTTCAGTTTCGACAGTTAAATTCAGTTTTGACAGTTAAGTTCAGAGATGAGTGGCTGATGTATTTTACATCTAGCACTTTGTGGTTATGTATTTTATGTCATCTATTGGAGATGCTATTAGAATTCCACTCAGGTTAACATTGTCTTTGTTGTCCTGCTTCAGCATCGGCGTCGTACAACTCACCGAAGCTGCTCCAATGACGAAACCCTCCATCACAGCGGAGCAGTACCCTGGGCTCCATCTCCAGACGCCTAAGATATTCTTCCCCTCCTCCGACAGCCAAGTCAGCCGGAGCATCCTCACCAACCAACCCAGTCACACCGAGATCGACATGGCTTCGCCAAAGAGGTTGTACACTTGTTGCATCTCTTTTTTACTCTACATGTTATATTTATTGTCCACTGAGAACACGTAATAACGTGAAATCCGATTATTTTATCCTACTCTATGACAATAAGTGAGGTACCAGGCAACTTAGCTATCTATGATGGACTCTCTTGAATGCCATCATTATTTATCTCTACGCATTTGAAACTGTGCATTTGTCGATGGGCCTGGGAGTTGAGCTAGTAGGGCAGTGGCATGGGTCCAAAGTAGTAGAAGTAGCAAATTTTTTTTTGAGTGTAGGATTTTCCTCGCTCAAGCCTGCCTACTATAATCGCCAGTTCTTGAAAGGAAAAGTGAAGGAAAAACATAGGAATTGGAAAGTTTCCTATGGTACTACTATTCATGCATTTGGTTCAAAGGAATGGAGCAAAGGAAAACTGTAGGATCTGTTCCTTTAGTGTCTCCTTGAAAGAAAAACCATAGGAATTTTAATTTCCACTTGTCCTCCTTTTCAAATTCCTATTCATGAAGCACAAGACTAAGAGATAGTAGCATAATAGCATCATAACCGTACATTTTCTTATTGTAACATCCCAAATTTTCAATTTGGAATGTTATACATAGGTCATTCATGCATATCATATTTTACTGCATTTTTGCTTTGCGATCCTTGAAATTCTAAGAAACTCAAGGACTCACGGAGAGAGTTGGGGATTTCACGTTTTTCATATTTGAATTTTATCAAATATCGAAACAAGGATCACTTTGGTTTTAATTATTTTTCTCTCCGAAATTATTTCATATTAAAATATATGAGAGGAGATAATATGACTTCTCCAAAATAAAGGGAATATAGGAGGAAAAATATTAAAATCAAATAAGTAATTTCTTTTTGGACTTTTATTGCTATTTTATTTGAATTAGGAGAAATATGCGTTTTTCAAAATTGCATTAGAGGCCTAAATAAATGTTCACTTTGTCTAAAATATTATTAGAGGACCGTGAAGATTTATTTCAGGATTTTTGGACTCCATTTAGTATTTCTTTTATTTGTTTTTCCGCGTCAGGATTATTTAAAAAAAGATGTGCACCGACCTAACCAGGCCGTGCCCGATCCGAACACTGCCCGGCCAGGCTTTATAAGCCGTGGCCCGACCCCGCCGCCAGCCCAACCGCCAGCCCTGCCGCCCCAAACCCTAGCCGCCGCACCGCCAGCTTGATCCGTGCGCCGCCGCCGCCTCCAGCCCGCGCCGCCGCCGCCAGCCCGCGTCGCCGCCGCAGCCAGCCCGCGTTGCCGCCGCTGCCGCCCTCGCCCCCCCGCCGCCGACCCCGTCGCCGTCCAGTTTTTCTCAGGAAAAACTGATCAGTTTTTTTCTTGTAAACCCTAGATTCGTTTTTTTAGATTTCGGTTCGGTTCGGTTTTTCGTCGGCTTATTATTTAGCGGACGTTCGTTCGTACGTTCGTTTTAACGAACGCTGTTCGTCAGTTAGCCTCAGACAACGTACGTTCGTTCGTTAGCCTGTTCATCTCGTTTTATTTTCCAGGGTTTCTCCGTGATTATTTCGGATCACGAATTCTGCTCTAATCTTCGTTTTAGTTTATCTTTTCGCTCGTTTATCCAAATCAGGTGAAACAAGCGCCTAGATCTTTGTCTCGAAGCCCTCTTTCTGTTTAACCAAACTTGAACAAAATTTTGGTACTATAAAATTTGACTTTAGTCCAAATTAGTAAACGGATCTTGTTTCTTTCATAGTTTGAGTTTCGCTGCTCCGTTTGATTTGATTCTTTTTGCAAATCGAATCGCTTCAGTTGAGTTTTCAAATTCGATCTTATTATTTGAGTTTTACTCATGCATGTTCGCTTGATTGCTTATGTATGTTATTGTTTGTTTGTGATAGAATTCCTGGAGTGCGAAGTGTGCTAGTACGAGTCTCTAGGATTTGCAGATCGTCAGCAAGGCAAGTAACACATTGATCATACCCCTTTATTACCCAGTTTTTATGCATTAGTTTCAACCCTCACACATTGCATGAGTAGGATCTCTTAACATGTGGGTCTGGGAAGTAGTTGATGAGGTAGAACCTATTACCTGTTTTACTATCAAACCCTTGGGAGTTACTTCTACGTTATGCTTATATTGCTATGCTATGCTCATAGACGTGGTTTGGGTTTGAGTGGATCCATGACAGATGTGAGTTTGTTAATTAATGGTTCAACTTAAGGTGGCAACTTTAATACACATCTGGGTGGATTGCTTGTGGGCACCTGGAGAATCCAGTGTTGTCCTAGGATATCCCAGAGTACCCGTGTGATCATCCTACGGTCCGCCACCCAGGCTCAAAGGGATCATGAGATTATTCATGCTAGAAACTTCTGTGTGTAGCCACAAGCCATTATGGGCTCTGGCATAGTTGAGTATGTTGTGTGACCTCTTTTAGTGGTAGGCTAGCAGATGTAGGGGAAAGTAGGTGTAACTGTCTACCCAGATTAAAGAGTTAATACTTCTGAAAGACCGTGTCTCGGTCATCCATTTCTCAAACACCCTGTAGTGCGAGAAATCCAACGGAGGAGATCGAGTCTTGTGGGGAAAAGTGCGCAAACCTCTGCAGAGTGTACAAACTAATCATGGTTAGCCGTGTCCCCGGTTATGGACATCTTGAGTATCCAGTACTTGAATTATTGATTGGATCTCATCACTCTAAAATTAATTTGTTGGGATGTTAATGATTTCTTAATTGGGATTGAGTTGGATGAACCTTCTCAATGATGTTTCAACCATCATGATAGTTAAATAAAACCTATTCCTTTGTTGCAGGGAAAAATTGGCTTTTCGCAAAACAATATAACCATAGAGCCTCCACCAGCCATATATACATGTAGTGATAGCATTTATCTGTTCATTGCTCTACTGTGTTATATTGCCAGCATATTCCATGTGCTGACCCGTTTCGGTCTGCAACATATCATGTTGCAGACTTTTCAGACGAGGAGTAAGGTGCGCTAGGTCGTTGTCATGCACTCAGCTATGCCGTTGGAGTTGATGGACTCACTTTATCTTCCAAGCCTTCCACTGTTATCTTAATTAGATGGCCTTAAGCCATATTTATTGTATTAAGTTCTCTCTTGAGACTATTGATGTAATAAGTGTGTGATTTCTACTCTGTTATAAACCCATCCGAGTATTGTGTGTGTGTCAGCATTACCGATCCAGGGACGACACTGAAGCACAGAGACTTGACCGTCTGAGGTCGGGTCGCTACAAGATGGTATCAGAGCACATGCTAAATGTTGGACACGACCACTAAAGATGAGCCATAGGTCACTCTTCTCTACTCATTTCTGACTCCTCTCCGTTTTCTACTCTTTAGGATGGCGGACTCAAGGAACAAGTTTGCTCAACCGGATGAAGACACACCCTTTGGACGACACTTGAAGGAAGTGACTAGGTATCTGAACATTGGAATACCCAGCTTCACCGGGACCTACACCGCCACTTTACCAGAAGAGGAGCATTGGATGATTCGAGTTCAAGTTCTAGGAAGGACATTCACGCCAGTCATTGAACTCATAGTTTTTCTTTAATGCACCAACGTGGAGTCTAGGAAAGAGCATGGCAGCCCACATCGCCATGGGACGCATCGATGAAGTCTACAACAAGGATCTTAAGGATACTATCTACTAGATATGTGGGCACCGTGATGAGTAATGGGAGATGATCAACACCAGGAGGGACAGGTCCATTGCAGGTTTCTTCCAGGAGTTAAACCATCACATTCGTTGCCAGGAGAACCAGATGTGCGCAGACATGATAGATCTGAAGAAGGCAATGACCAGGATCACAGAGCTAGAAGAAGAACTCAAGTCTACACACGATGGATATGAGGAGGAAATCACGATACTTGTGGAGAAGAATGACGACCTGACGAGGAAGCTAGGAGTTTTCATGGGAGACCCCGCGCCAGGAGGAGAAGACGACAAACCCAAGGAAATTCATTCTGAAGACTACATCATCATAGATGACACCGACTCCGATCCTGATGGTAGTGATGATGACTATGAAGACGAAGCTGGAGCGGATATCATGGAGTCTTCCACCGATCAAAATTTCTTGATGACCACCATATGAATAGTAGTTCCCCCCATTGTAAATAGTAATAGTCCGAGCACTTTTGTAACGATAGTTCTAGACTGATTTTATGCCCTTGCTTGAATTGATTTGGTGAGATATGATTGTGTTTGTCTCATGTGCATATGGGTAGTTTTTTCTCACTAGACCTCATTCTATTCTAATCTCTCCCCTCTAAACCCATTAGATGCCTCCGAGACATGATACCGGATTTGTCTTCCCACTGGAGATCACCTAGTTGATCCAGTAGCAGAATGACTTGATGCAGATATTAGTCTAGAACCAAGGGACCAACAATAACCCTCCGCCACCACCACCAGTTGATAACTTAGCCCGTTTTCTGAGGTTGTAGCCGCCGATGTTTTCAGTAGCACCGAGACAATAGTTGCCGATGACTGGCTACGCAAGATTGGAAGGGAGTTGACCACCGTAGGTCGCACCGATGCTGAGAAGGTGTGTTTCGCCACACATCAATTGGATGGACCAACAACCTCATGGTGGGAGAATTATACAACTACTTTCCCTATAGCCAATATCACTTGGGATCAGTTTCAGCAAGCATTCCACATAGCCCATGTCTCAACTGGAGCTATGAGCATGAAGAAGCACGAGTTTCGCAACTTGCGCCAGGTGAGGGAGTCCTGGATTAGGGGGTCCTCGGACAGCTGGACTATATACTTTGGCCGGACTGTTGGACTATGAATATACCAGATTGAAGACTTCGTCCCGTGTCCGGGTGGGACTCTCCATTGCGTGGAAGGCAAGCTTGGCAATTCGGATATGTAGATCTCCTCCCTTGTAACCGACTCTGTGTAACCCTAAACCCCTCCTGTGTCTATATAAATCGGAGGGTTTAGTCTGTAGGACAACAACAATCATAATCATAGGCTAGCTTCTAGGGTTTAGCCTCTACGATCTCGTGGTAGATCAACTCTTGTAATACTCATATCATCAAGATCAATCAAGCAGGAAGTAGGGTATTACCTCCATCGAGAGGGCCCGAACTTGGGTAAACATTGTGTCCCCCGCCTCCTGTTACCATCAGCCTTAGACGCACAGTTCGGGACCCCCTACCCGAGATTCGCCGGTTTTGACACCGACATTAGTGCTTTCATTGAGAGTTCCACTGTGCCGTCGCGTAAAGGCTTGATGGCTCCTTCGATCATCGGCAACAATGCGATCCAGGGTGAGGTTTTTCTCCCCGGACAGATCTTCGTATTCGGCGGCTTCATACTGCGGACCAACTCGCTTGGCCATCTGGAGAATATCGAGAGCTACGCCCCTGGCCATCAGGTCAGGTTGGGAACCTTGAACTATACTGCCGACATCTGCGGAGACTTGATCTTCGATGGATTCGAGCCCATGTCAGGTGCGCCACACAGTCACGACGAGCATGACTTATCTCTGCCGCCAGACGGTGTTCGAGAGATCACACCTGTGGCTACTCTGGCCCTCAATCCAGAGCAGATCGTACCGTCCGAGGACGGGTGGATGGACCCCACCATGGAGGCTACACACTTAGCGGCGATAGAGCCGAATATTGACATCACCTCCTATGAGACCTGTGCTGCCGGACCCTTGGATTCGTCCCCGACCACAGGCTCCGAACCGCCTGCGTCCATGCCTATCGAATCTGATTGGGCACCGATCATGGAGTTTATCTCCACGGATATCTTTCAGCACTCGCCCTTGGGCGACGTGCTAAATTCATTGAGGTCTCTCTCCTTGTCAGGAGACCCTTGGCCGAACTATGTCCGGCTTGAGTGGGAAGCGGACGACGAAGAAATTCATTCCCCACCCACCACCCACTTAATAGCCACTGTTGACGACTTAACCGACATGCTTGATTTCGACTCCGAAGACATCGATGTTATGGATGAAGATGCAGGAGAGAAACAGGAACCACCGCCCATAGGGCGCTGGACAACCACTTCATCACACAATATATACATGGTGGATACACCCAAAGAAAACAACGGCGAGGAACGAGAGGATGCAGCGAAGGATAGTCCCCTCAAGAAGTAACCAAAGCGACGACGTAGGCGCCGCTCCAAATCCTGCCTCAGCAAAAACAACGATAACAGCGCAAGAAAGAATAATACCACGGTCGACTCCAAAGGAAATGACGACCACATGGACCCAGCAATGGAGCAGGATGAGCCAGCGGACGGCGAACATAGTACAAAGCCGCCGTCCGATCACGGCGAAATCGAGGGTAAATGAGGGAGTCCTGGATTAGGGGGTATCCGGACAGCCGGACTATATCCTTTGGTCGGACTGTTGGACTATGAAGATACAAGATTGAAGACTTCGTCCCGTGTTTGGATGGGACTCTCCTTGGCGTGGAAGGCAAGCTAGGCAATACGGATATGCATACCTCCGCCTTTGTAACCGACCTTGTGTAACCCTAGCCCCCTCTGGTGTCTATATAAACCGGAGGGTTTTAGTCCGTAGGACAACATACAATCATACCATAGGCTAGCTTCTAGGGTTTAGCCTCTCTGATCTTGTGGTAGATCAACTCTTGTACTACTCATATTATCAAGAATAATCAAGCAGGACGTAGGGTTTTACCTCCATCAAGAGGCCCTGAACCTGGGTAAAACATCGTGTCCCCTGCCTCCTGTTACCATCTGCCTTAGACGCACAGTTCGGGACCACCTACCCGAGATCCGCCGGTTTTGACACCGACATTGGTGCTTTCATTGAGAGTTCCTCTGTGTCGTCATCATTAGGCTTGATGGTTCCTTCAATCATCGATAGCGATGCAGTCCAGGGTGAGACTTTTCTCCCCGGACAGATCTTTGTGCCATCTGGAGCAGATCGAGAGTTACGCCCCTGGCCACCAGGTCAGGTTTGGAAGCTTAAACTACATGGCCGATATCCGCGGAGACTTGATCTTTGACGGATTCGAGCCCCTGCCTAGTGCGCCACACTTTCACGATGAGCATGATTTAGCTCTACCATCGGATAGTGTTCAGGAGATCGCACCGGCAACCGCTCCGACCCTCAATTCAGAACCAGTTGCACCATCCATGGACGGGTGGATAGACCCCGCCACGGAGGCCGTATCCTCAGCGGCGATCGAGCCAAGTATCGACCTTACCCTTCACGAGAGCCATGATGCCAAGCTGCCGGATCCTTCCCCGACCATGGACTCCGAACCGCCTACGCCCGTGCCTATCGAATCCGACTGGGCGCCGATCATGGAGTTTACCTCCATGGATATCTTTCAGCACTCGCCCTTCGGCGACATACTGAACTCATCAAGGTCTCTCTTCTTGTCAGGAGAGTCCTAGCCGAACTATGTTCGGCAAGATTGGGATGCGGATGATGAAGAAATTCGCCGCCCACCCACAACCCACTTAGTACCCACTGTCGATGATTTGACCGACATGCTCGAATTCGACTCCGAAGACATCGACGGCATGGACGACGATGCAGGAGGCGAACAAGAACCACTGCTCACAGGGCACTGGACAGCCACCTCGTCATATGACATATATATGGTGGACACACCCAAAGAAGGCAATGGCGACGGGACAGCGGAGGATGACCCCTCCAAGAAGCAACCCAAGCGCCGACGTCAGTGGCACCACTCTAAGTCTCGCCAAGGCAAAAGCGGTGATACCAGCACAGGAGATAATAGCACTCCGGACAGTGCCAAAGATGACAACAATCCCCTCCAGCAAGATTTAGAACAGGAGGATGGAGAAGCCAGCCCTCCCGAGAGAGCGGCAGATGGAGAGGCGGAGGATGATAATTACATGCCTCCCTCCGAAGACGAGGCAAGCCTAGATGACGACGAATTCATCGTGCCTGAGGATCCCGTCGAACAAGAGCACTTCAAGCCCGACTTATAGCCATGGCAAATAGCCTTAAGAAAAGGCAACGGCAGCTTCAAGCTGATCAAGATTTGCTAGCTGACAGATGGACTGAAGTCCTTGCGGCCGAGGAATATAAACTTGAACGCCCCTCCAAGAGTTACCCAAAGTGCTAGTTGCTACCCTGACTGGAGGAGGAAGCACCAAAACCTACATCTCTAGCGTATGACGCGGCTGACCGGCCACCTCGTGGCCGCGACAAAGAGGCATTTCAGCCAAAAGCTCAGCCCGCACCCCGACGCCACTCAAATAAAAATGTCAAGGCATGGGGAAATATGCCAGACCTGCGAGACGTATTGGAGGACAAAGCAAAACACGCAAGATCGATCTACTGATCACGAGGGCGCGCCACTATGCGAGACGATAACCGTCACGCCGGATACAGTAAAAGTAAATCCAGACGGGCCGAACACAGCGGACAAGACTCATTTGAGCTGCGTCGCGATATAGCCCAGTACATAGGCGCTGCACACCCCCTATGCTTCACAGACGAAGTAATGGATCACCAAATCCCAGAGGGTTTCAAACCCGTAAATATCGAATCATACGACGACACAACAGATCGTGCGGTATGGATCAAGGACTTCCTCTTACACATCCACATGGCCCGCGGTGATGATCTACACGCCATCAAATACCTCCCACTCAAGCTCAAAGGACCAGCTCGGCATTGGCTCAACAGCCTGCCAGCAAAATCCATTGGCTGTTGGGAAGATCTTGAAGCCGCATTCCTCGACAACTTCCAGGGCACTTATGTGCGACCACCAGATGCCAATGACTTGAGCCACATAATTCAGCAGCCAGAGGAATCGGCCAGGCAATTCTGGACACGGTTCCTGACAAGGAAAAATCAAATCGTTGACTGTACGGATGCAGAGGCCCTAGCAGCTTTTAAGCACAACATCCGCGACGAGTGGCTCGCCCGGCACCTTGGCCAGGAAAAGCCAAAATCTATGGCAGCCCTCACGATACTCATGACCCGCTTTTGCACGGGAGAAGACAGCTGGCTGGCTCGCAGCAATAACATATCAAAGAACCATGGAACTTCACATACCAAGGATGGCAATGGCAGGTCACGTCACACCAAACACAAGCGCCGCATCAACAGCGACAATACCGAGGATACGACAGTCAATGCCGGATTCAAAGGCTCTAAACCTGGTCAGCGGAAAAAGCCATTCAAAAGAAGCACTCCGGGCCCGTCCAGTTTGGACCGTATACTCGATCGCTCATGTCAAATACACGGCACCCCCGACAAGCCAGCCGACCACACCAACAGGGATTGTTGGGTGTTCAAGCAGGTCGGCAAGTTAAACACCGAAAACAAAGATAAGGGGTTACATAGCGATGACGAGGAGGAGCCCCGGCCACCGAACACCGGAGGACAGAAGAGGTTCCCCCCACAAGTGCGGACGGTGAACATGATATACGCAACCCACATCCCCAAGAGGGAGCGGAAGCGTGCGCTAAGGGACGTATATGCGTTGGAGCCAGTCACCCCAAAGTTCAACCCATGGTCCTCCTGTCTGATCACCTTCGATTGCAGGGACCACCCCACTAGTATCCGTCATGGCGGATTCGCCGCATTGGTCCTAGAACCAATCATCGACGGATTTCACCTCACTCGAGTCCTTATGGACGGCGGCAGCAGCCTAAACCTGCTTTATCAGGACACAGTACGCAAAATGGGTATAGACCCCTCAAGGATCAAACCCACAAAAATGACCTTCAAAGGCGTCATACCAGGTGTAGAGGCCCATTGCACAGGCTCAGTCACACTGGAAGTGGTCTTTGGATACCCGAATAACTTCCGAAGCGAGGAGTTAATCTTTGATATAGTCCCGTTCCGCAGTGGCTATCATGCACTGCTCGGGCGAACCGCATTTGTGAGATTCAATGCGGTACCGCATTATGCATACCTCAAGCTCAAGATGCCAGGACCTCGGGAGGTCATCGCAGTCAATGGAAACACAGAGCGCTCTCTCCGCACGGAGGAGCACACTGCGGCCCTCGCAGCAGAAGCGCAAAGCAGCCTCTTAAGGCAATCCACCAGTTCGGCGATTAAGGACCCGGACACCTTCAAGCGCGCCCGGAGTAATCGGCAACAAGACCGCCTGGCACGTTCCGAGCTCGCATAGCAATGCGGCCCCCACCCCAGTCCCAGCCAAACAGTGAAATCCGTGCCACGCATACATAATTACGCATTGAAAATACCATGGGCACAGGTGGGGAGGGGGGCACGACTACGGCACGCCCAAGACGTGGCTCAACCGCACTAGGGGCTTCCCACTTTGTTATTTTTCTCTCTTTCAGGACTTTAATCTCTGGAAACCCTGTCCGGCAGTATGATTGCCGGACACATGATGTAACAACCAAGGAGGCAGAAAGCTACGTCGCACCACGGAACTCCCAGGTGGCCTCTGATAACGAGTGAAATACTTGCTTTAAATACCATTCCTCAGGTTGCCCTTGGAGGGGACATGTCAAATAGTCCTACTTTTTGCTTATCGCACTACTTGTATCATTCTGCTTCGACGCACCTTATTGAATAAACAATGCATAGCACTAGACTATTATCACATTCTCTATTCTTCTTATATATATATATATGTTAATCCATGACAATCAGCACCCGTACACTCTGGTACGGCCAATACGCTAGGGGCTTAAGCATACCCCATAATACGGCGTGAGAAGTCCGAACACTTTCGACAGTGCGGCACCCCGAACTTATAACATTATATGCATCAGCTCCGAATCATGGCTTGGGTCAATAGTTGGGTTTGCCCGGCTCCCATGTTTTGGTACCTCACGTTCCGCTATATCGGCTAAGTTAGCACTGGGAGAACTACTGTGATTGTGCCCCGGTTCATCTGGGCTAAGCACCTCAGTAGAGAAAGCTAAAACTGACTGTCATGATAAGGCGAGAGCTGGTCGCTGTTCGAGAGGTCTCGAGTCCCTAAAGACTTATGCCGCTTAGAGCGAGGAGTCGGCTTTGTCCGGCTTAAGGCATGTATAGCGCCCCGAATTCGGCCTTCCGAATACTAGGGGCTTCGCCAAAATTTAAAATTGTAGACTTCTATGGCTAAGTGAGAGTGATAAAGCATTATAGTCCGATTGCCTTGTTCGTTGTGCTGAGCACCTCCCTCGAAGGACCCAACAATGGGAAAAAGAGTGCTCAGATTTATCCCGAACACCCCAGCACTCGTGGCATGGGGGCAGAAGCTGACGACTAGCCATCTCTCAGATTTGATAAACAACCGCATAGAAGGTAATATTTTAAATTCAAACAAGCGTTGCATAGCGCATATGAACAAGATTTCATAATACATGATCACATGAGCAGGTTCATTCAAAAATTACATCCTTCGCACACTCGTCCGCCACAAGACGGGCACCCTTTAGGACACCCTCATAATACATCTCGGGGTGGCGATGCTCCTTGCCCTGCGGTGGCCCCTCCTTCACCAGCTTCTCGGCGTCCATCTTGGCCCAGTGCACCTTTGCACAGGCAAAAGCCTGGCGGGCACCTTCGATACAGACGGACCGCTTGATGACTTCCCGCCGTGGGCAGGCATCCATAAGCCGCCTCACCAGGATGAAGTAGCTGTTAGGAAGGGAGTCGCCAGGCCACATCCGGACTATAAAGCCCTTCATGGCCTGTTCGGCCGCCTTGTGCAGCTCGACCAGTTGCTTCAGTTGGTCGCTCATAGGCATCGGGTGTTCGGTCCCAGTATACTGAGACCAGAACAACTTCTCCGTCGAGCTTCCCTCCTCGGCCTGGTAATACTTCGCGGCATCCGATACGCTGCGGGGCAAATCTGCGAATGTTCCTGGAGAACTCCGGACTTGGGTAAGTAACAAGTAATTTACTTTCACATGCTTGCTTTGCATATTGAATGCCTTACCCGCCGCTATCTTCCTCATCGCCTCAATTTCCTGGAGGGCCTTTTGGGCTTCAGCCTTGGCATGCTTTGTGCTCTCGAGGGCCGCGGCAAGCTCGGACTCTCGCGTCTTCGAGTCAAGCTCCAAAGCCTCGTGCTTCTTCACGAGAGCCTGGAGCTCTTGCTGCACCTCGCCCATCCGTGCCTCTCGTTTTCCCGCTCGGTGCGCTCCTCAGCTGCTTTGTTTTCGGCCTCGGACAACGCTTGCTTCAGGGTCGCCACTTCGGTCGTGGCCCCTGGCACATTCATGATGATCCTGTCATTTAGCAACCACATTTTATTTTTTATATAGACATGGTATTACATACCTTTGTTCTCCTTGAGCTGCCTCTTGGCAAGGCCGAGCTCTTTCTCGGACCGCTCGAGGTCCTGCTTCAGTGCGGCGACCTCTGCAGTCAGTGCGGCAGAGGTCAGCAGCGAAGCCTGCATACGCATACAGACATACTTATATTAGACTCATGCAGATATTATTTGATCCTCTATTCAACTTTTCTTTGTGAACACCAAACAGAGCATCAGGGGCTACTGTCTATGCGGTAATATTTTCCTATATTTTAAATACTTACCTCAAAGCCTGTTAGAAGGCTGGCACAGGCTTCAGTCAGTCTGCTCTTGGCGGACTGAACCTTCTTGAGCACCGCACTCATAATAGTGCGGTGCTCTTCGTCGATGGAAGCGCCGCGAAGCGCTTCCAGCAGGTCATCCGGTGCCTCTGGATGGACAGAGGTCACCGGCACGGATGGCTTGCCCCTTTTGGAAGGGGGCCTCTTGCCCGAGTCCAGAACCACTGGAGGGTCCGGCATGGTGTTCGGCTGAGGGCCGAACTTGGAGCCACCGGGAGCCTTGCTCCCTTTGCTCCTGGAGTCCGGAAGGTCGCCTTGAGGTGCCTCCGGGACTGTCTCCCCCGGCTCGGTGCCCCTTGAGACAATACCTCAGCATTGTCTGTAGGGCAAGGAGAGGAGGCGGTTGGAAGTGTATCACTATTCATGTCCGACGAGTCCAAGGAACCATCCGACGATGATACATCGATACGGGCTTGGGGTGGACTGCATAATCATATTCAACGTTAGGAGAAGCAGTGCGACAAAGGTATGCTATGAGTTACTCTGGTACCCGAATACTTACGACTTCGGCAGGGGCTTGGCCCTGAGCAGCCACTCGTCTTTGCCGGCGGCGGCGGTGGTGGAGCAGTTCGGAAGGAGAGTACTTCCCTTCTTGGACCCTTCGGCCTCCCCGGTTGGGGCAGCCTTCCTTTTCTTGTCTCCCCCGGCTTGAGGGGGAGAATCTTCATCTTCCTTCTCCTCGTTTTCACGGGTGGAGTGCATCTCGGTGTTATCGGACGATGATTCCGATACCACCTGGCGCCGGGAACTCTTTCGGGTTCCCTTGGCCTTCTTCTTGGTCTTCTCCGGCACCTCATAAGGAGCCGGAGTCCGCACCTCCATCAGGAGAGCATCCGCAGGGTCTTCGGGAAGAGGGGCCGGACAGTTAATCTGCTCCGATGTCTCCACCCAGTCCTGTCAAAGGCATGGGAGCTCAGACCCTGCACATGGTTAAGCTATGGGAAATTAATGTCCTACCAGATGTACAGAACTTACCGAATTCGTAGGGCGCTTCGCGCTTAGCCCGCGGTCCTCGGTAAGAGAAGGAGGGACCTCGGCGCCCTTGAACAGCACCCTCCAGACGTCCTTATGCGTCGTGTCGAAGAGCTCGTGTAGAGTCTGGTGCTGGGACGGGTCGAACTCCCATTAGTTGAAATCCAGTTGTTGACACAGGAGGATCCGGCGGAAGAGCATGACCTGGACTATGTTGACAAGCTTAAGTTTCTTGCTTATCATGTTCTGGATACACTTCTGGAGTCCGTCCAGCTCCACCGATGAACCCCAGGACAGGCCCTTCTCCTTCTAGGAAGTGAGTCATGTGGGGATTCTGGATCGAAACACGGGGGCCGCCACCCAGTTGGTGTCGCACGGCTCGGTGACGTAGAACCACCCCGATTGCCACCTCTTTATGGTCTCCACGAAGGAGCCCTCGAGCCATATAACGTTGGGCATTTTGCCCACCATGGCTTCGCCGCATTCCGCTTGTTGGCCGCCAACCACCTTCGGCTTGATATTGAAGGTCTTCAGCCACAGGCCGAAGTGGGGCCGGATGCGGAGGAAAGCCTCGCACACGAAGATGAATGCCGAGATGTTGAGGATGAAATTCGGGGCCAGATCATGAAAGTCCAGCCCATAATAGAACTTAAGGCCGCAGACGAATGGATCGAGGGGAAAACCCAGTCCGCGGACGAAGTGGGGGAGGAAAACCACCCTTTCGTGAGGTTCCGGGTAGGGACGACCTGCCCCGTGGCTGGCAGCTGGTGCGCGATATCCGCGGCTAAGTATCTGGCTCCAGGTAGCTTTTTGAGGTGTCCCTCCATGATGGAGGAGGCCATCCACTTGCCTCCCGCTCCGAACATGTTTGGAGAGAGTTGAGGAGAAGGATGTGGACTTGGGCGTTGGAGCTCGAGTGCGCGAAAATGGATGAGCAAGGAGGAAGAAGGCGTGGGTAGAAAAGGTGAGACCTTATCCCTTTATAAGGGCGGACGAAATTATGCGCCCCCACTAGCCTGGTAAAACTTGCTTATCCCCCAACCGCCGTAATTGATGGCGCAGTTGGGTTACCCACGTCCGTATTGATGGGAATCCCGTAATAAGGGGACACGATCTCTGCTTCGACAAGACGTGCAAGGAAACCACCTCGTGAAACACGCTGAGATGGGTTATTAAAAATGATTCGAATAAAGACCTGGCTGTGGTGTGATGCCACGCTACGGGGTACGTCAGCAGATCAGATTTGTGGAAATATTATTCTCTCTACGGTGGTATGTGGAACTTGTTTTGCAGAGCCGGACACGATCCTCGTGTTCAAAATCTTCTATGAAGTATTCGTAGGAGGAACCCGCCTTGCAATGCCGAAGACAATCTGCGCGCCGGACTCATCGTCATTGAAGCCTGGTTCAGGGGCTTCTGAGGGTGTCCTGGATTAGGGGGTATCCGGACAGCCGGACTATATCCTTTGGCCGGACTGTTGGACTATGAAGATACAAGATTGAAGACTTCGTCCCGTGTCTGGATGGGACTCTCCTTGGCGTGGAAGGCAAGCTAGGCAATATGGATATGCATACCTCCTCCTTTGTAACCGACCTTGTGTAACCCTAGCCCCCTCTGGTGTCTATATAAATCGGAGGGTTTTAGTCCGTAGGACAACATACAATCATACCATAGGCTAGCTTCTAGGGTTTAGCCTCTCTGATCTCATGGTAGATCAACTCTTGTACCACTCATATTATCAAGAATAATCAAGCAGGACGTAGGGTTTTACCTCCATCAAGAGGGCCCGAACCTGGGTAAAACATCGTGTCCCCTGCCTCCTATTACCATCCACCTTAGACGCACAGTTCGGGACCCCCTACTCGAGATTCGCCGGTTTTGACACCGACAGTAAAGCTCATCAACCTGTGTCCGGAGAGGAGAACAGTCCGGAGGACGATGCACACATCATCCCGGAAAGACACTTGGAACAAGAGAACCTCCATAGAAGGCTTATCGCCACCGCGAGGAGCCTGAAGAAGCAGAAGCAAAGGGTTAAGGCCGCGCAGAATACACTCAACAGCAGATGGAACAAAGTGCTTGACACTGAAGAAAAGTACGGCGACAGTCGCCACACAAAGAGCTATCCAAAGCGCAAGCTGCTGCCTGAATTCGACGACGAGGCTTTAGAGCCCATTCAGCCAAAAATAAAACGGCCGATCAGCCGGATCGACCACCCCGTGGCCGCGACAGGACGGCTAACGACGTCGCACACAAGTCAGCGCACGATTTACGTGAAGGCCTGCACAAAAAAGCCTGTATGGTTAGGTCAATCTACGGATCTAGGAAGCGCGCTACGGCACAGAATCATGGCCGCCCAAACGACTATACTCACCGAATAACAGCTCGGAATCAAAACCAAACGCTACAACCATCCGAAGAATGCCATGACACATCCAAATACAGGGGTGCCGTGCACCCCCTATGCTTCACCGATGAGGTGCTGGACCATGAATTTCCAGAGGGATTCAAACCCGTGAACATAGAGGCATACGATGGAATGACAGACCCTGGGGTCTGGATTGAGGATTCATCCTTCACATCCACATGGCTCGCGGAGATGATCTCCACGCCATCAAATACCTGCCCCTCAAGTTGAAAGGACCAGCTCGGCACTGGCTGAAAAGCCTCCCTGAAAACTCAATTGGAAGCTGGGAAGAGCTTAAGGATGCTTTTAGGGTCAATTTTCAAGGGACCTATGTCTGAGCTCCGGACGCAGACGATTTAAGTCACATAATTCAACAGCCCGGAGAGTTATCCCGAAAGCTTTGGAACAGATTTCTCACGAAGAAGAATCAAATCGTCGACTGCCCGGATGCCGAAGCCTCAGCGGCTTTCAAACACAGTTTCCGGGACGAATGGCTCGCCAGACACCTCGGCCAAGAAAAACCGAGGACAATGACATCCCTAACAAGCCTTATGACCCGCTTTTGCGCGGGCGAAGATAGCTGGCTGGCCCGTAGCGGCATGCACCAGCAACCCAGGCACATCCGAAGTCAGGGATGGCAACGGGAAACCGTGACGCAATAAAAGCAAGCATCAAAACAACGAAGACAGCCCAGACAACATGGCGGTAAATGCCGGATTCAGGGGCTGTCGACCTGGTCAATGGAAAAAGCCATTTAAAGGCAGCAGAGATGGACCGTCCAGCCTAAACAAGATTCTAGACAGATTATGTCAGATTCATGGCACCTTCGACAAACCTGCAAATCACACCAACAGAGAATGCTGGGTCTTCAAGTAGGCCAGCAAGCTAAACACCGAACACAAGGGGGGAAACACCAAGTGAAGACGAGGATGAGCCTCGCCAGCCAAACACTGGGGGACAGAAAAAATTCCCACCAGAGGTCAAAACAGTGAACATGATTTATGCAATCACATACCAAAGAGGAGGCGCCAGCGCGCACCCCAAGACGTATACACCGTGGAGCCTGTCACCCCCAAGTTCAACCCTTGGTCGGCCTGCCCGATCACTTTTGATCGCAGGGATCACCCGACTAGTATCCGACACGGAGGATCGGCTGCCTTGGTACTACACCCAATAATTGATAGATACCATCTCACCTGAGTCCTTATGGACGGCGGCAGTAGTCTTAATCTGATATATCAGGACACCATCCGCAAAATGGGGATAGACCCGACAAGAATCGGCCAAAGCAATACTACCTTTAAAGGAGTAATACCAGGCTCAAAGGCCTGCTCCACGGGCTCTCTAGTACTAGAGGTTGTATTCAGTTCTCCCGACAACTTCCGAAGCAAAGAATTAACCTTCGACATCGCTCCATTCCGAAGTGGCCATCACGCGCTACTCGGGAGAATGCCTTCGCTCATTTTAATGCAGTACCGCATTACGCTTATCTTAAGCTTAAGATGCCCGGTCCACATGGCGTCATCATAGTTAGCGGAAAAACAGAGCGTTCCTCACATAAGGAGGAATACGTGGCGGCTCTAGCAGCCAATCACTGAACGACCTCTCCAACCAGAAGAAATGATCAGTTTTCAAGACCACGGACATGGTTAGACGAGTCCGGTGCACCACTATCTGTAATAGCTCAGATAAACCTGAGATTGGGTCGATGGATATACCCCCATAGGTGGTGCTTGGGGCTTCCCACATGCAAAAAGGGCTACAGTTCGGCTTGACCCTATTTAGATTGCATTTTAATGGTTCATTAAGAATAACCAATTTTTTGCACGAAGACTTTCACCTGCGTTTTTCTCTTTTACAGATGATCATCATGCTACACCCTTCCAGAATACGGCACAACGGAGACACAGGCGCAGACGTGCAGCAGGGCCCCGCTCAAAGGCTTCTTTTTAGATTAAGACCCTGTGTAAACCTTTTTTTACTATCTCTTGTTGCTTCACTCCCTCCGGATACTCAACACGACCGAAAGGGACGCTGGCGTTATTGACATTTCGTCATGTCAGACTAATGCAAGTACCTGGAAATTCAGGGCTCATAACCGAGGGCGTTACTCAGCCCAGTATATGTTGTGAAGTCCGAATACCTCAGGGAGTGTTCGGCGTCGCGAGTTTGGCCTTATATGCATCAGCTCTGAATCATGTCTTTGGTCAATAGTTGGGTTTGCCCGGCTCCCGTGTTTTGCTACCTTACGTTCCGCTCTATCGGCTAAGGTGGCACCAGGAGAACTACTACGATTGTGCCCTGGTTCATCTGGATGAGCACCTCAGTAGAGAAAGCCGAAAACTGACTGTCATGATAAAGCGCGAGACTGGTCAACCACTCGATGACTCAGCAGAATCTTCGTGATTCCTCCGCATTAACGAAGGACCGGTTTTCCGGTCATGTATGTACGCGCATCGTATTCGGATGAGCGCGGAAGTACCAGGGGCTATATAGTAGCCCCACCGTCAAACTCCTATGGCTAAGTGAAAGTGTTAAAGCTATATAGTCCGATTGCCTTGTTCGCCGCGCTATCACCTCCTTAATGGACCAAGACGTTGGGTCAAGTGTGAATATGCGCTTTTCCGAACACCCCCGCATTATGTGCGTGGGGGCTAAAGCTGACGAATGCAATCTTTCAGGTTATATACATACATAAACGACCGCACAGGAGGCATCATAATACTTTCAGGCAAAAGTATAAACACAGCCTTTATAATCCAAATAGCATTGTTTTTACAATTGGGATACATGTCACTCGAACATGATAATCTTCGAGCACTAAGCCTCTATTAAACGAGCGCCTTCTAGGACTTCTTCAAAATAGTGCTCAGCTGAGACCTGGCCTACGGCCGGATCCCGGGTTGCAGTAGCGGTGGCCTCCATCTCTGCCCAGTATGTCTTAACACGGGCAAGAGCCATCCGCACACCCTCTATGCATGCCGACCTCTTTACAGCGTCGATATGCGGCACAACACCAAGGAATCGTTGCACTAAACCAAAATAACTATTCGGCCTTGGTCCCTTCGGCCAAAGATGATCCACGACAGACCTCATGGCAAGTCCGGACAACCTATGGAGCTCGGCCCACTCGGCCATTTCTTCATTTAACAGCAGCGGACACGTTGGAGCACTGAACTTGGACCAGAACAATCTTTCCACTTCATGATCTTTCTGATCTTTGAAAAACTCAGTCGCATCAGCAGCACTCATTGCCAAGTCCAAGTACGCATGTGCAGCACTCCACAATTGATCTAGAGGGGCATACTTCGGATCTCCGAACTTCGTCCGCAACAAAAAGGGCTTCCCGGCCATGATATCTCTGGCTTGACGGAGCTCCTCCTTCGCCGCTCTGATTTGAGAGCGGGTTTCCTTGGCTGCTTCCACGGCTTTCTTCAAGTCAGCTGCTCTCGCTTGGCTTTCCTTTTCAAGAAGCTCATATCGTCGGCGGCATCTTTCAGCTCAACAACCATCTTGGCTATTTTATCTTCGCTCTGGCGATGAGCAGCCTGTTCGACTCTTAAGCCTTCGGCCACCTTGAGGGTGGCCGCATCACTTCTCTTGGCTTGTTCCTTGGCCCGGGCAAGTTCTGCCCGAAGGGTCTCCACGACGGCAGCTCCATCTGCAGTCACAACATATTATAGATACTAGCATCATGCTCCTCTTAATATTTGTTGACAACTCGAAAATACATACCCTGTGCATCGTCAAGCCGCTTGTTCACAAGCGCAATGCCGGCATCTGCCGCGTCAAGTTGCCGACTTAGTCCGGCAAACTCAGCAGTCCGGCCAGCCACCGGACACTCAGCCGCCTACACATGAAAGCAGTGCGATCATTACCTGGGACTACGATCCTCTGTTTGCCGCCTCTGGACAGCAACCAGAGTCTCAGGGGCTACTACCTGTATAGAGCACACCTAGTGTGTGCGGTACCGTCAAAAAATTTATATATTACTTTGCGTACCTCAAAGCCTCTTAGCAGGCTCATAAAAGCCTCATGCAACCCACTTTTGGCGGATGAAATCCTCTCAACCACCGTACACATTAAAGTATGATGCGTCTCTGAGATAGCGGCTTTCTCCAAAAGACCCATCAGTGCGTCCGGTTGTGTACCAGACAATCCCAGACTCTTTCTGTTGCTCTCCTTAGGAGCCGAATACTCCGGACTTCGGGTGGCCGAAGGGTTACCTTCTGGCCTTGGCGGATCAGGAGAAATCCTCCGTGATGACACCTCAGGGTCGTCCGCCCCAGGAGGCGGGGGGACAGGGGGAGGCGTTTCACTCTCCATCATCTTCGGAAGAAGATCCCCCGAAGATGAACTCTGTCGAGAAGGGCTACGAGCCGGACTGCAAGATATATGTCTCGGTTATTTTCCTCGGAGATAAAGCAGGATATATTTACCAAAGTACTCTTGTTCACTTACAGCTCGATGGAGGGCTGCCCCCCTTGCGGGCGCTGTGCGGTAAGGACGCCCTCCGGGGCAGGGCCCCTGGCGCAGGTTTCTTCCCTCGTTTGGAAACATTCGTTTCCAAGTCTTCAGAGGCGGTCCTTTTCCTTCCTTGGGGAGAGGGGATTCTAGATTCTTCTTCCCGATTATCCTCCTTCGCGAAGACACTAATTCCCCCGGTTTGGATGAGTAATGCGTGAAGCCCGCTTTCGGCTTCTTTATTCCTCCCTTTATCTTCCCCTGATGGCACTTGATAAGGTGCGTGCTCAAGCATCCTGGCTAGTACAGGATCCGGTGAGCCTTTGGGAAGGGAGGCCGAACACCTGATCCTCTCCGCCTTTCTTATCCAGTCTTGGCCGAGAGTGATTTTTTCAGAATGATGTTATGACAAATAAAAAGACAACATGTTCGGCCGTAGAATTACTTACGTGGGTATCTAAACGGTTGCAGTTGAGACCCGCATCCACGGTGGTGTCCAGACACTTTATTCGTGATCCGAAGAACAATCCGTACATCTCTTCGAGCGTCACACTGAAGAATTGCTGAATAGTTCGTGGTCCTTCTGGGTTGAACTCCCACATACGGAGAGATCGACGTTGGCATGGCAGGACCCGACAAACTAGCATAACTTGCATTACCTTGACAAGACTGACATCCCTCTTGAGGAGATCTCGGATGCGACTTTGCAATGTCAGCACGTCATTAACTAGCCCCCAGTCCAGTCCCTTGTTGACCCATGACGCCAGTTGCGGCGGGGGGCCCGAGCGGAAGGCGGGGGCAGCTGCCCACTTTTTACTTCGGGGAGCTGTGATGTAAAACCACTCCCGCTGCCATAAGTTGGACACGTCCGGGAAGGAACCCTTTGGCCATAGAGCATCGGAGCCTTTGCTTATTATGGCACCTCCACATTCTGCGTGTCGCCCATCGATCATCTTCGGCTTCACATTAAAGGTCTTGAGCCATAAGCCGAAGTGTGGGGTGATGCGGAGGAAGGCCTCACACACGACAATAAACGACGAGATGTGAAGGATGGAATTTGGAGCTAGATCATGGAAATCGAGCCCGTAATAGAACATAAGCCCTCTTACAAAGGGATTAAGACTAAAGCCTAGCCCTTGGAGGAAGTGGGAAACGAATACGACACTATTGTTGGGTTCGGGAGTGGGGATGACCTGCCCTTGAGCAGGCAGCCTGTGCGAGATTTTGGCGGTCAGATACTTGGCTTCCCTTAGCTTCTTGATGTCCTCCTCTGTGACAGAGGAGGCCATCCACCGACCTTGAATGTTGGATCCGGACATGGTTGAAGGTCCGAAGCGCTTAGCCTAAGCCTTGGGTGTTGGAACTCGAGGTGGGGGAGGGGAAGGATCGAGCGCAAGAAGAAAAGGACATGCCTTGGCCCCTTTATAAAGAGGGTGAATATCAAGCGTCCTCCGCATGGCCGTTTGGGACTTGCCTAAAATCGAGGAGTCATACTAACAAGCACGATTGGGTTACCCACACCCGTATTGATGAGAATCCCATGATAAGGGGAACACGATCTCTGCTTCGACAAGACGTACCAATAAAATCGCCTCGCAACACGTGCAGTGTCTGGCTGGGGAAAACGGTTCATAATGACCGGACCACGGCAGATGTCACGTTATGAAAAGTTGTCAGCAGATTCGATTTTTGGAATACTATACTCTCTACGGTGGTATGTGGAATTTGTTTTGCAGAGCCGGACACAATCCTTGTGTTCAAAATCTTCTATGGAGTATTCGGAGAAGGAACCCGCCTTGCAATGCCGAAGACAATCTGCGCGACGGACTCATCGTCATTGAAGCCTGGTTCAGGGGCTACTGAGGGAGTCCTGGATTAGGGCACTAGTAGAAAAAGGGCAATTTGTCCCGGTTCGTAAGGGCCTTTTGTCCCGATTTGGGAACTGGGACTAAAATGTCGTTCCTAATGCCCTTGGCCTTTAGTCCCGGTTCTTACACGAACCGGGACAGATGGGCCTCCACGTGGCCGGTGCGGCAAGCCCAGGCAGGAGGCCCTCTGGTCTCGGTTGGTGGCACCAACCGGGACCAATAGGCATCCACGCGTCAGCTGTTCAGGGGCTAGGGTTTTTTTCTAAAGGGGGGGATTTGGGGGTTTTGTATGGTTAATTAAGGTGTGTCATATATTGTGTTTGGTAGCTAATTAATAGAGAGAAGTGTCCTCTCTTATCTCCGTGCTTGGTCGACGCTACGTACTATATGTATAGAGAGCACTCGACACGCTAGCTAGTAAGCAAAAATGAAGGAAACAGAAGATCTTCATGAACATATGCATACAGAGAGAAGTGATATCGACCTCTCCTTCTCCGAGAGATTGGTTGAACAACAAGTTTTCGTATGTCTATCCGACGCTACTGGCTACATATATACAATATAAGATCTCTTACAATATAATCCCCTAATTATATATGAGCACAGGGTCCACATAGTATTCTCTGTCTTTATCGATCACATGGTCAAGAAAGAATGCCGCCAATTCCTCTTGAATTCCTCGCATGCGATCTGGTGCTAGGAGTTCATCCCGCATCCGAAACATCTAATTTGAAGAAGGTGGTCAATACATATATATGAATGAATGAAACTCAACACAAAAGATTGTAAATAAAGTTAAGTTCTGAATATTATTGCATACACACTTCATATTGTTTTTTAGTGTAGCCCTGCTCACAGGTCGTGTGGCGGATGGACTCGCAAACGTAGTATCCACAGTAATTATTCCTGGCTTCCTGCCACAACCACTTTACAAGAAATAGAGGTCAATCAAACTGATAAGCAAGCATGCTAAAATGGTATTGATGAAACTATCACTTGAATCACTAGGAGATGCGCGGAACATGCTAGTAGTACTTACTTTCGGGTGTTTAAATTCCAGCTTCTTCGACAGTCCCGAAGCTTTTAAGGTGAATTTTTTCCAAACCCTGCCAGACAAAGAAAACAATTACTTGATATTAGGAAGTGAACAAAGTTTCCGATATGGTGCGATAATGATCGATTTAACTTCTTGAGAATTTCAGTCATGTCCGCATACTCCTTGGGATCTTTTCGTCTCGAGTCTAAGACGGTTACTGGTCCCTGCTCGAGCTTAATCTCTAGGAGAATATAGTGGAACCTGCGCACGCATGCATAACTCATCAATTACATTACTATAACCTCAACTAATAAGGGAAACCGAATATGCACAAGAAAGTAACACTCACTTGAAGTTGTAAGGAAAGAGTATTATAGCTTTGTTTTGATTTAATACCAACAATCGTAGCAAGTTGGCCTTGGTTTCTTTTTTCTTAAATTCAACCGAAAATGCATCTATGATATTTGGGTTAATGAACCCAATATCACCGATTTGTCTTTTCTTCAATTCGGTGATCTTCAATCTGCATAATATAGCGAGGATAATTATAAGTACATGCAATGAAAGAGCTGGCCTATATATAGAGACTTAATGACAGAAGTAATACTTACAGACAATAGCAAGTGACCGTTAATTTATCAAGGGCCCTCTGATTGAAAAACTAGAAGAACTCCTCAAATGGAACGTTCAACAGATTAGTTCCAACGAGGTCATGCTCCTCTTTAACTCTCGGCGTCAAAGTATTCCTCCCCCCAGACTCTCTGCAGGTTTGCATGTACCAATCATGGAATCTTCGCATCATTGTTGTTAGAGACCTTTCATCTTTGATGAGAGGCTTCCCGTACTCGTATCTGTGTTCTTCCACCTCTAAGAATTCATAATGTACATCGTCGGGCAGGTAATCATCAAGATTGTTATAACCAGGCACCATCCTCGAATCGTTAGCGACGATATCGCTAGACACCTTGAGCGGGGGGAACGATTGGTTCGCTTATTCGCCTAGATGGGAATTTTTTTCCCAGCTTGTTGTTCCGCTAACCTTTGATCACTGACAGTACTTCCCGACTGCGCCGCTTCGATAAATGACCTTTCAATAATGCGCTCATAGTTTCCTTTCGGCGGAGACTTTGGTGGTTTCTTCAGGGCTTCCAGAGTGCGCTTCGCTTTCACCGGATCTACCTTCTCCTCCGGAGGTGGATGTTTCTTTGCTTTCACCCCTTCAAAGAAGTTCCTCACTTCGTGTCGCACGATCTTCTCGTTTTCCTCCGGGGTCATCTTGTATGGTAACTTCTCTAGAGTCTTCAGAGAAGGACCGAATCTGTATTGCCTCCCACCTCTAGATGTACTGCTAGACGCCGGAGCAGACGGAGCGGCTGCGGCTGTCTTCAGAGCCGGGGCGGCGGCGGGTCTCTTCCGCCCTTTCTGGCGAGGCGGAGAAGGAGGAGGCTGGTGGCTGCTCGGGCGCGCCGGCGCAGGCGAAGAAGTAGGCGGAGTGCCACCACGTGCCGGAGAAGGAGGCTGAGTGCCCTGATCACTCGCCGAAGGAGGAGGTGGTGGAGGAGGCGGAGTGCGCTGACTCGCCGGAGGAGGAGGAGGAGGCGGAGGTGTCCAGTTCGGAAGGTTGATGAACTCCTTCCGCCATAGGCATGGAGTCTTCAGACAAGAACCCAGTCGAGTCTCCCCGTCACCCATAGGGTGGTCAAGCTGGAGGTCCTCAAATCCTTCTGTGATTTCATGCACCATCACCCTAGCATATCCTTCTGGAATCGGCCGGCGGTGAAAAGTTGCGCCAGGTTCAAGAGGTGCAATAGAACCAACAGCCGCCTTGACTTTCAATTCCATCCACTTCGTCATAAGGTGGCAATTCTGAGACTCTGTGATAGCATCCACGGGGTAGCTAGCAGGAGCCTTGAAGACAGGCTCCTGAAGCAGCTCTGTGGAAGCCACGCTGCTTCTCCGCTGAGATGGCGGGGTAGCTTCGGCAGGTCGCGTGCTGCGGGCCTCGTCTCGTTCCTCTAGCGCTTGTACCCTTGCGTGCAGCGCCTGTAGTTGGGTCAACTCCTTTTTCTTCTTCCTCTCCCGGCATCTGTAACCGCCTGCATTGGTAAATCCTACCTTCCATGAAAGGGAGCCTGGCGTGCCTCAGGTCCGTCCGGGGTGCTCAGGATTCCCGAGGGCCTCTGTGAGCTCGTCGTTCTCTCTGTCCAGAAAGAATGTCCCTTGTTGCGCCTTTTCGATATACTCCTGAAGCTTCTCAATGGGTGTGTTCAACTGCTCGTTGGTCCAAACGCACTTCCCTGTTACAGGGTCCAATTTTCCCCCAACCCCGAAGAACCAAGTCCTGCAACGGTCTGGCCAGCGTCCCGTCTCTGGTTCGATCCCTTTATCAATGAGGTCATTCTCAGCCTTATCCCACAACAGCCGGGCTTTCAGGTAGCCACCTGACCCTGTGCGATGGTGATGCTTCTTCTTTGCAGCATTTTTCTTGTTTGTCACTGACATCTTCGCTGCTCTCTCAGATTTCTTTTTGGTGACAAATGCGGGCCACTGATCTTTGATCTTCTCAAATCAGCCGATGAATTCTAGAGTCTTGTCTTGGTCGACAAATGATGATTTCAGCTCATTCTTCCACCTCCTGAATAGCTCAGCCATCTTCTTAAGAGCATAAGCCTTGATCATTGGCTTTTAACTGGATTCTCTGGATCCTCCTCTGACGGGAAGGTGAAATTTTCCTGCAGCGCGGTCCAAAGATCAGTTTTCTGCCTATCGCTGACATAAGACACCTGAGAGTCTTTGTCCTTAGGCTTCAACCATTGCTCGATGCTAATCGGGATCATGTCCCTAACTAGAACCCTGCACTGAGCATTAAATTTTTTCTTGGTTCGGAGGGGTTCAATCGGTTGGCCAGCGCGATCAATTTCGATGATCATGTACCTTTCAACCGCGCGCAACTTTCTCTTCGGGCCTCGTCTCGTTACCGAAGTGTTGCTCGATCTGGAGGACTAGAAAAGAAGAAAAAGAAGAGAGTTAATATGTGTACATACCAAAAACAATTAATGCATCAATTAGCTATAGTCAGCACATGCTTAATTAATTAATATATATACCTGGTCGGACTCCGTTCGGTCACCGGAGCCGTCATCACGGTGTCCTTCCCCCTCCGTCCGGTCATCGGAGCCGTCATCACGGTGTCCTTCCCCCTCCCTTCGGTCACCGGAGCCGTCATCCTCCATTGTTTGATCATCGTCGTAGCCTGCTTTTTCATCCTGTCTTTCCAGACCATCGGTGCATGTGACGTTGAGAAACGACAAGACGGCATCACTTCCGTGTGCGATTATCTCCCCCAACACCACTTCTTTTGCTTCGTCTCGGGGGTGCGGATCCATAGTTTCTGCAAATATTTACAACATGGCAATTATTATTCAAACATGACAGATGGATATATTAGTGGCAAACATTGAACTAGCTAGCTAAGCACAATAAGGAATCATATTAGTGGCCTGGCCTCGACGCTTCTCTAGGGTTTGGGGTGGCCTCGACGACAACGCTCTTTTAACTTGGTAAACTTGGGTGGCCTCAAGAGAGTTTGTCGATCGTGTAGGGGTGCGGCGGGAGGGGGTAGGAGACCGACATCGTTATTTTCTGGGGTTTGGGTGTCCTCGAGAGTTTTGATCGAGCGAGAGGGCCGGGGGGTGCTCCCGTGGTATAAGTTATCACGGTTAAGAGGGGTATATATATCGACCGCCCCTCATGTCGAAGTTATCCGGGAGGGGGCTGGTTATATCGACAACGACGACATACATACATGGGAAAATAATGTTATCGGGGAGGGGGTATATAGACCCACCCCCCTCGTGTTGAAGTTATCGGGAGGGGGTATATCGACAACGACATACCCGATAAAAAATAAGAAGACGAAGAAGAAATAAAAAAAGGAGAAGAAGAAAGGAATAGAGGAGAAGATCGAAGAAAAAAGAGAAGAAGAAAAAAGAGGAGAAGAAGAAAAAATAGACTATTTTTTCTTCTTCTCCTCTTCTTTTTTTCCTCTTCTTATTTATTTCTCCTCTTCTTCTCCTTTCTTCCTCTTCTTATTTTCCTTTTTCCTCTCATTCTTTTTCTTCTTCTTCCTTTCCTAGCTAGATATATAAAACTTTTCTAAAAATGTAACGTTTGCATATATAAAACTTATTCTTCTTCTTCCTTCTTCCTTCTCTTCCTTCTTCCTAAATATATAAAACTTTTCTAAAAATGAAACTAACCTAAAATTAATGTACTAAATCAGAGAACATATATAGATAAAACTTTTCTAAAAATCTAACTTTTGCATATATGTATTTTTAAAACATCATGCATATTACAATTGAAAAAAATACATACATACATACATACAAAAACATGTAAAAAATACATACATACATATATGAAGATACATCAAAAAATACATATATCTAAAAAATACATACATACATATATGAAAATCTAAAAACATGTAAAAATAGCATATATAATAAAAAGCACGGCGGCGGCGGGGCCGGCAGGGGCGCGGTGCTCACAGACAGCGGTGTCGGGGCGGGCAGGGGCGTGCGGCGGGCGGCGTCGGGGCGAGCAGGGGCGCAGGGAGTGGCGGCGACGTCGGGGCAGAGGGCAGTGGCGACGGCGGCGGCGACTACGAGGTGGAGCAGCCCGACGGCGTCGGTGATGATGAGGTGGAGCAGCCTGATGGCGTCGGGGCAGGGCTCAACGGTGACAGTGAGGTGGAGCAGCCTGACAGCGTCGGGGCAGGGGATCAGCGGAGATGGCGACGAGGAGCAGAGTGGGGGCGTCGGGGCGGAGAAGAAGTGATTTTTGCAGAAACTGCTAAGTGTTTTCTTATATATACGAAGCATTGGTCCCGGTTCGTGGCACCAACCGCGACCAATGCCAACCTTTAGTCTCGGTTGGTGCCACCAACCGGGACCAAAGGTCTCTTTTCAGCAGCCCAAAGGGCGGGAATCATCGGCCTTTGGTCCCGGTTGGTGGCACCAACCGGGACTAAAGGCGGGGCATTGGTTCCGGTTGGTGCCACGAACCGGAACCAATGCACCCCTTTAGTCCCGATTGGTGCCACGAACCGGGACCAAAGGCCTTGCATAGCGGGGTGGTGGTGGGAGTTTAGTCCCACCTCGCTAGTCGAGAGGGGCACGCAGTGGTTTATAAGCCCCACTGCCGCACCCCTCTCGAGCTCCTCTCCATTGCAGGCTTACAGGCCTAATTGTGACTGCTATGCCTGATGGGCCTACTGGGCCTTCTGCTGGCCTGAATCCTGGCCCATGGGTGGGTTTCTAGTCATATTCAGGCCGTGGTGGCCCAGTAGGTGGCAATTTTTTTATTTTTTCCTAGTTTTTTGTTTTCTTTTTTTCTTTATTTTTTGTTTTGTTTCTACTTACAACAAAATACTTATTTATTTTATTTTATTTTGTTTCTAATTACTTATTTATTTCATTCTATGATAATTCTTTTTGCTATTAAAGTTTCTAACAGAAAAGTTCTTTATGACAATTCTTTTTGCTTTTAATGATTTTGAACAGAAAATATTTTGATAATTTTAGTTGCATCAATTTTATATAATTTTAGTGTCATAAATTTTAGAGGTTGCTTATAATGTTTTGAACAGAAAATACTTTGACAATTTTAGTTTCATAATCAGGCCATGGGTTTCTAGTCGTATTCAGGCCGTGGTGGCCCAGTAGGTGATAATGTTTTTTTCTTTTTTCCCAGTTTTTTGTTTTAGTTTTTGCTTTATTTTTTTGTTTTGTTTCTACTTACAACAAAATACTTATTTATTTTATTTTATTTTGTTTCTAATTACTTATTTATTTTATTTTATGATAATTCTTTTTGCTATTAAAGTTTCTAATAAAAAAAGTTCTTTATCACAATTCTTTTTGCTTTTAATGATTTTGAACAGAAAATACTATGATAATTTTAGTTGCATCAATTTGATATAATTTTAGTTTCATAAATTTTAGAGGTTGCTTATAATGTTTTGAACAGAAAATACTTTGATAATTTTTGTTTCAAATTACTTTTTTATTTTATTTTATGATAATTGTTTTTGCTGAAAGACCCTGAAATTTGTATATATTATGCATTTACTGATTATTTTGAGCTATAAGACCCTGAAATTGAAAAGCACTACAAATGAACTCTGGAAAGGTTGAAAGTTGGCATGGTATCATCATTTCACCCACATAGCATGTGCAAGAAAGTAGAGTGGCTTACGGCAAAAACTGGATGCACTTCGTGTATAAAACGGACAATCTCTTTCGAAGTATCAGGGTTTCATACGGAAACTCGTCTGTTACAAAGGGATTTCATCTTTTTGAACTTATTTGAACTCCGTACTTTTTCTGTGTTCAAAATGCACCATTGAAAGCCACATCATCAATTTTCAACCCTTTCTGACTTCATTTGTTATTTTTTCATGCATTTACTGATTATTTTGAGCTATAAGACCCTGAAATTGAAAAGCACTACAAATGAACTCTGAAAAGGTTGAAAGTTGGCATGGTATCATCATTTCACCCACATAGCATGTGCAAGAAAGTAGAGAGGCTTACGGCAAAAACTGGATGCACTTCGTATACAAAACGGACAATCTCTTTCGAAGTATCAGGGTTTCATACGGAAACCCGTCTGTTACAAAGGGATTTCATTTTTTTGAACTTATTTGAACTCCATACTTTTTTTGTGTTCAAAATGCACCATTCAAAGCCACATCATCAATTTATTACATATAGCTCTCATGAATAGATAAGTGACCAAATTAATAGAAGTTCATCATCACATTAAAAACAAAGTACATACATAGTTCTCATTGAACAACATATAGCTCTCCAAAGCATCTAGTTAAACCATACATTGAAACTATGTAACCTTTCAACGCAACAACAAATGTGATCATAATCACAACCAAGGTAAAAATTGATCCAATGGCATAATGATACCAAGCCTCGGTATGAATGGCATATTTTCTAATCTTTCTAATCTTCAACCGCATTGCATCCATCTTGATCTTGTGAATTTTTTTTATTTTTTTCCTTCAGGTAATTGTTTTCTTCTTCAACTAAATTTAACCTCTCGACAATAGGGTCGGTTGGAATTTCTGGTTCAACTACCTCCTACATAAATAAAATCTATGTCAACTTGATGGGCATATTTGTCATAAACAATAAATGAACCAAGTAGTTATAAAAGATAATATATACCACATCCGAATCATAGCCAGGACGAGGGCCGACGGGGGCGGATGCCAAAACCATCGCACTATATAATAACAAGCCATAATAAAAGTTAGAAAATTGGACAAGTATCTATCTAAAGTAAGAATTTTTTTCTTTCAAAAGAAGATAAGAGGCTCACCACGGTGGTGCAGGCGACGAGATCGGCGCGGGCGATCGACGGCGGTGAGACGGGGACGGGACGTGACGGACCGCTAAACCTAGACAAATCTTGGGGAAAATGGATCTTGGAGGTCGAGCTTCGAGAGGAGAAAGCTTAACTAGCGTGGCTCGGGCATTTCATCGAACACCTCGTGTGCATAGGAGGTGAGCTAGAGCACCCAAATGCCCTCTCCTCGCCGACTAGAAAAAACAGAGCACTGTGGAGTGCTCTGCTACGGCGACGGGGTATATATAGGCAATTCATTTGTCCCGGTTCGTGCCTAGAACCGGGACTAAAGCCCAGCCTTCTGTTCCGGTTCCAGCCATGAACTGGGACAAATGTTTGTGGGCCAGGAGCGAGGCCCATTGGTCCCGGTTCGTGCCTAGAACCAGGACAAATGGGTCCATATGAACCGGGACCAATGCCCACGGGGCCCCGGCCGGCCTCCTGGGCTCACGAACTGGGACAAATGCATCCATTGGTCCCGGTTCATGGAAGAACCGGGACTAATGGGCTGGCTAGGCCCGAACGGAAGCCCCTTTTTCTACTAGTGGGGGGGTCCTCGGACGGCCGGACTATATACTTTGGCTGGACTGTTGGACTATGAAGATACCAGATTGAAGACTTCATCCCGTGTCCGGGTGGGACTCTCCTTTGCGTGGAAGGCAAGCTTGGCAATTCGGATATGTAGATCTCCTCTAACCGACTCTGTGTAACCCTAGACCCCTCCGGTGTCTATATAAACCGGAGGGTTTAGTCTGTAGGACAACAACAACCATAATCATAGGCTAGCTTCTAGGGTTTAGCCTCTACGATCTCGTGGTAGATAAACTCTTGTAATACTCATATCATCAAGATCAATCAAGCAGGAAGTAGGGTATTACCTCCATCGAGAGGGCCCGAACCTGGGTAAACATTGTGTCCCCCACCTCCTGTTAGCATCAGCCTTAGACGCACAGTTCGGGACCCCCTACCCGAGATCCGCCGGTTTTGACACTGACACCAGGGAAATCGTATTGTGGCTCAGTACATAGATGAGTTTAGTAAGCTATCTCGTTATGCCGCTGATGATGTGGCCACAGATGCCGCGAAGCAGGAGAAGTTTATGGAAGGGATGAATGATGAGATGAGCATGAAGTTCATGGTGGCAACATTTAACAACTACGAGGAGCTGGTAGACAAGGCTCTTATGATTGAAGGGAAGCAGCAATAGATAGAGAGCCGCAAAAGGAAGTATGAACAAGGGAAGTACAATTCTGGAGCTCAGCAGAAGCCCCGTTGCACCCCAAACTCGGGAGGATTTAGCCATAACCATGGAGGCCATACTCACAATGGAGGAATCTCGCATAACCAAAGTGGCCCCAAGAATGGAACGGGAATGGAGCAGGCAGCAACCAGAACCGCTCTAACCCAGCAACATCCGCCAAGAAGGATCTAAGTCACATTACTTGTTTCAAGTGCGGGAAGACTGGACACTATGCCACTGAGTGCCCTGAAGCAAAGAATGGGAATGACAATGGAAGCTCTGGGAAGAAGCCCAACCCTTTCAACATGCGACAAGTGAACCACGTGAACGTGGAGGAGGTTGAAGAGCAGCCTGATGCAGTTGTTGGTAAGTTTTTGGTTAAGTCATTTACTGCAATTGTCCTTTTTGATACTGGTGCATCGCATTCATACATTTCAAGGGGATTTGTGGATAAATATAAGTTGCCCACTAAAGTACTTAGAACACCTATGTTAGTAAGCTCACCAGGAGCGGAGTATATGGCAAGTCAAGGATGTTTTCGGATACCATTGACCATTGGAAGCCATGTTTTCCCCCCAGACCTGATAATTTTGGAGTCACAAGGATTGGATGTGATACTAGGCATGGATTGGCTATCGATGTATGGGGGAAACATCGATTGTGCCAGTAAGTCGATTTTACTCACCACCCCAGAGGGAAAAAGGATCAAGTATGTATCTAGGCATGCGCCTAGGAGGACTCAAGTAAATTCTCTCTCGGGAGTTGTTCAGGAGGAAGTGCCTGTTGTGAAGGATTACCCAGATGTATTTCTAGAGGAGCTACCAGGCATGCCGCCAGATCAAGACATCGAGTTTTTGATAGAACTATTGCCAGGCACCGGACTGATATCGAAGAGACCATACCGGATGCCCGCAAATGATCTGGAAGAGATCAAGAAGCAGATTAAGGAGTTATTGGAGAAAGGTTACATTCGACGAAGTTCATCACCATGGGGAGCCCCAGTGCTCTTGGTTGAGAAGAAGGATGGATCGTTAAGAATGGTTGTTGATTATCGTGCGTTGAATGAAGTGACAATCAAGAACAAGTACCCGCTGCCGATGATCAATGATTTGTTTGACCAGTTGCAATGAGCTAAGGTGTTTTCGAAGATCGATCTACGATCGGGATATCACCAGCTGAAGATACGAGAAAATGATATACCAAAAACAGCTTTCACCACAAGGTACGGGTTATATGAGTATACGGTTATGTCATTTGGACTGACTAACGCCCTGCCTATTTCATGAGTATGATGAACAAGGTGTTCATGGAGTTCTTGGATAAGTTTGTCATGGTGTTCATTGATAATATCTTGGTATACTCGAAGAATGAGGAGGAACACAAGGAGCATTTGCGTTTGGTTCTTGAGAAGCTCAGGGAACATTAGTTATATGCCAAGTTTAGCAAATGTGAGTTTTGGTTGAAGGAAGTTCGATTTCTTGGACATGTTATATCAGGAGAAGTTATAGCAGTGGATCCTACCAAGGTTTAGTCAGTCACTGAGTGGTTGGCACCCACCTCAGTTAGAGAGATCCACAGTTTTCTTGGACTAGCGGGATATTACCGAAGATTCATTGAGAATTTTTCTAAGATTGCGAAGCCCATGAAGGCATTGTTGAAGAAGGACACCAAGTTCCATTGGACTGAAGAATGTGAGGCAACTTTCCAGGAGTTGAAGAAACATCTAACTACAACCCCAGTGCTGATTCTGCCGGATATACGCAAGGATTTCCAAGTGTATTGCGATGCCTCTCGCTTAGGACTTGGAGGAGTACTTATGCAAGATGGAAGAGTTGTTTCGTATGCCTCACGTCAACTTCGACCGCATGAGTTGAATTATGCCATGCATGATTTGGAGTTAGCAGCAGTAGTGCATGCGCTCAAGACCTGGATACATTTTCTCATTGGAAACTGTTGTGATGTGTACACGGATCATAGGAGTTTGAAGTACATTTTCACACAGAAGGAGCTGAATCTCAGGCAGAGGAGATGGGTGGAACTCATAAAGGATTATGATATGAAGTTGCACTATCATCCAGGCAAGGCCAATGTCATAGCAGACGCTTTGAGCCGGAAGATTTATGCCAATACGCTCGTGAGCGGAGGATTACCAAAGGAGTTGGCCGAAGATCTCAGGGAGCTTCGTTTGGAGATAGTTCCTAGAGGTTTTGTAGCAGCATTAGAGGTCCAGTCAATATTATTGGAAAAGATTTGAGAGGCACAGAAGGATGACAAAGAAATTGCCGAGATAAAGGAGAAGATGAGTGAAGGAAAAGCCAAAGGTTTTCGTGAGGATGAGCACGACACCTTGTGGTTTGAGGATCGTGTATATGTGCCCAATAATGCCGAGATCAGGAAGTTGATACTACAGGAAGCTCATGACTCGCCATACTCGATACACCCCGGAAAAACCAAGATGTATTTGGATTTGAAGGAGCATTTCTGGTGGACTGGAATGAAGAAGGACATTGCCGAGTATGTAGCCATATGTGATGTATGTCAGAGAGTGAAGGCAGAACATCAGAAGCCAGCAAGATTACTACAGCCTATGCCGATACCCGAATGGAAGTGGGACAAGCTTGGCATGGATTTTATCACCGGATTACCCAGGACCCGATCGGGATATGATTCTATCTGGGTAGTAGTGGATCACTTAACCAAAGTAGCTCACTTTATCCCAGTAAAAACCACCTATACCAGTGCAAAGTTGGCCAAGATATATATGACCAGGATCGTATGTCTGCACGGACTTCTGAGGACCATCGTATCAGATAGTGGAACACAATTTACTTCAAAGTTTTGGCACCAGCTGCACCAGACTTTGGGAACCAGGCTAGAGTTCAGTACATCCTTTCATCCACAAACAAATGGACAAACCAAGAGAGTCAATCAAATTTTGGAAGACATGCTCAGAGCTTGTGCGCTAGATTATGGATCTAGTTGGGATGACAACTTGCCCTACGCGAAGTTCTCATACAACAACAACTACCAGGCCAGTTTGAAGATGGCACCGTTCGAAGCCCTGTATGGAAGAAGATGCTGAACACCGTTGATGTGGGATGAAGTTGGAGACCGCTAGTTGTTTGGACTGGATTTGATTAAGGAGTCCGAAGAGAAGGTTAAGCTTATTCGAGATAGACTAAAGGTAGCTCAGTCCAGACAGAAGAGCTATGCAGACTCAAAATGCCAGGAGGTAGTCTATGAAATTGAAGACAGAGCATATCTCCATGTGTCACCACTACAAGGAGTTAAACATTTTGGAGTTATGGGAAAGTTATCCCCGAGATTTGTAGGACCGTACCGTGTTTTGGAACACATGGGAGATGTTGCCTACAAGTTGGAGTTACCCGAGGGACTGTCAGGGGTTCATGATGTGTTTCACGTTTCCCAGTTGAAGAATGCAGAGATGGCCGATATTCCTCTGAGAGATACAGTGCCCCTGGAAGGAATTCAGTTGGATAGTGATTTGACCTATGAGGAGAAACCAGTCAAGATTCTCGAGTTTGCCAGCCGAGTTACACGCAGCAAGGTTATCAAGTTTTGCAAAGTTTAGTGGAGCCACCATACCGAGTATGAAGCCACCTAGGAACGAGAGGATGATCTACGCAGAGACCACCCACACCTATATTCTAGCCAACCCGAATCTCGAGGACGAGATTCATCTTAAGGGGGGTAGGTTTGTAACATCTCAAAATTTCAATTTGGAATGTTATATATAGGTCATTCATGCATATCATATTTTACTGCATTTTTGCTTTGCGATCCTCGAAATTCTAAGCAACTCAAGGACCCACGGAGAGAGTTGGGGATTTCACGTTTTTCATATTTCAATTTTATCAAACATCGAAAGAAGGATCACTTTGGTTTTAATTATTTTTCTCTCCGAAAATATTTCATATTAAAATATATGAGAGGAGATAATATGACTTCTCCAAAATAAAGGGAATATAGGAGGAAAAATATTAAAATCAAATAAGTAATTTCTTTTTGGACTTTTATTGCTATTTTATTTGAATTAGGAACAATATGCGTTTTTCAAAATTGCATTAGAGGCCCAAATAAATGTTCACTTTGTCAGCAATATTATTAGAGGACCGTGAAAATTTATTTCATGATTTTTGGACTCCGTTAGTATTTCTTTTATTTGTTTTTCTGCGTTAGGATTATTTTAAAAAAAAGTGCACCGACCTAACCGGGCTGTGCCCGATCCGGACACTGCCCGGCCAGGCTTTATAAGCCACGGCCCGACCCCGCCCCAGCCCCGCCGCCCCAAACCCTAGCCGTCGCACCACCGCCTCGATTCACGCGTCGCCGCCGCCGCCAGCCCGTGCCGCCGATGCCCCGCCGCCGAGGTAGCCGCCGTCGCCATCTGATTTTTCTTGAGAAACACTGATCGTTTTTTTCTAGTAAACCCTTGATTCGTTTTTTTAGATTTCGGTTCGGTTCGGTTTTTCGTCGGTTCATTATTTAGCGGACGTTCGTCCGTACGTTCGTTTTAACGAATGCTATTCGTCAGTTAGCCTTAGACAGAGAACGTTCGTTCGTTAGCCTATTCGTCTCGTTTTATTTTCCAGGGTTTCTCCATGATTATTTTCGATCGCGATTTCTGCCCTAATCTTTATTTTAGTTTATATTTTCGCTCGTTTATCCAAATCAGGTGAAACAAGCGCCAAGATCTTCGTCTCAAAGCCCTCTTTCTGTTTAACCAACTTGAACAAGATTTTGGTACTGTAAAATTTGACTTTAGTCCAGATTAGTAAACGGATCTTGTTTCTTTTGTAGTTTGAGTTTCGTTGCTCCGTTTGATTTGATTCTTTTTGCAAATCGAATCGCTTTAGTTGAGTTTTCAGATTTGATCTTCTTATTTGAGTTTTACCTGTGCATGTGTGCTTGATTACTTATGTATGCTATTGTTTGTTTGTGATAGAATTCCCGGAGTGCGAAGCGTGCTACTATGAGTCTAGGATTTGCAGATCGTCAGCAAGGCAAGTAACACATTGATCATACCCCTTTATTACCCAGTTTGTATGCATTAGTTTCAACTTTCACACCTTGCATGAGTAGGATCTCTTAACATGTGGGTCTGGGAAGTAGATGATGAGGTAGAACCTATTACCTGTTTTACTATCACACCCTTGGGAGTTACTTCTACATTATGCTTATATTGCTATGCTATGCTCGTAGACGTGGTTTGGGTTTGAGTGGATCCATGACAGATGTGAGTTTGTTAATTAATGGTTCAACTTAAGGTTTTAGGGTTCTGGCAGACCCTTGAGGTTTGAACACCGGGGTGCGCGCAGAGATCTCTCCCCTACCGATCTACGTCTGATCCTCTCATGCGAACTAAGATGAAAATGATGAACAACACAAGAGACACGAGGATTATACTGGTTCGGGCCACCGTTGTGGTGTAATACCCTACTCCAGTGTGTGGCATGGTGGATTGCCTTAGGGGCTGATGATGAATAGTACAAGGGAAGAACAGCCTCGCGAGAGGTGTTCTTGAGCTGGTGCGATGAACTGCTAGGGTGAGTTCCGTCACCTCTCTTTCTCTCTGCTAGGGTTCTACCAGATCTCTCGATGTCTCTCCCTCTACTCTGTGGTGTCTAGCTCCATTTATAGAGGCCCTGGGCCTCTCCCCAAATAATGAGCGGGAAGGGCGCCAACACTTGGCCATTTTGAAGGGAACATATAGTACAAGTTATCCTGACCAAAGGTGGTCTTCGGCTGCCAAAAGCACTTGTGATGATGCCGTCTTGGGATCCACAGTGACCTCCGTCCTGCCGCTCTGCTGGTCTTGGTCTTGTTGCACCGGAATGGCAACCTTTGCCTGATGCCTTGGCCTATGCTTGCCCCCTTTGCACCAAAGGGGAAACAAGGACACTGCGCAGGCCGGCGCCAGCCTGGCGCCCTCCTGGTCTCGATCGTCATGGCTTGCGTCACGGGTTCCTCGCGAGGTACCCCTGCCTTGATCTCTCCGCCTCCTCGTGAGCCTGCCTGATGAGGCTGCCTCTGAGGAAGCTTCCTGTCGTCCGCCCCGCGAGGCTTGGCCCCTCGCGAGGGTCTTGAGCTTGCGTTGATGAAGATGGGCCGCGCTGGGCCCCCACTCGAGCCATGCCGCAGGCCGCAGGTAGGCAAGTCTGGGGACCCCCGTTCCTAGAACGCCGACAGTAGCCCCCGGGCCCAAGGCGCGCACAGGCTTGGCTTAGTAGAGAAGCGAAGGGGCAAGCGCAAAGCGCCGCGGGCCCTAACAGCCTGCAGCCTTGGGTGCCGCGTGGCGGTTGATTGGGTGTGGGCGTCTGCACTTCCCACGACACCTTGCTATGCGCCCGGCTAAGCGGACCCGTAGTTGCACACAGTTGTTCCTCCTTTGGCTGCCCGCTCGCCTCCTACCTTTCCTTCTTCTTCGAGCTCCAACCTCCGCCGCCAATCCAGCTCGAGCTCCTCCCCTTCCCCAACGCCATGGCGCTGACGAAGAAGGGAAGGGGGAAGAAGCCTGCGCCTTCGTCCTGCGCACCTCCAGCGGCGGCCCCGCCGTCGATCGGTCAATCATACTCAACCCGGAAGCCTTGGACAAGGTCCGCTCCGCCCTTGCTTCCATCTTCAACGAGTGCGGCCGGACCACAGTTTGGCCCGCATCCCGCGCCTTTCTTTCTAGGACCGTCATGGAGGTCCGATTCTTCGCTTATGCCTTGTGGGCGGGTCTGATTCCCCCCTTTTCTTCTTTCTTCAATGCTGTGCTCTCCCATTATCAGATCCACATGATGCACCTCGGGCCGGAGTCCATTACCCTTTTGGCTGTCTTTGCTTTCGTGTGCGAAGCGATGATAGGCATCCCTCCTTCTGTTGCCCTGCTGTGTCACTTCTTTTCTCTGCGCCTGAGCGATCCCACCCAGTGCTCGGGGTGTGTAAGATTCTTCGCCGTGCCTGAGACGGCTGCTTCAGGGATTGACTTCGGCCTTCCGCCTTCTTAGGCCAGGTTCAGAGAGCGGTGGCTGTACATGGACGTCGGGGTGCCCAGCCCCTTGCTCTCGCACCCGACCTTGCCTGCTGTTCCCAACCTAGGCTGGGGTCATGAACCGCTAGCGAGCCCCTGGCTCGCTTTCATCTGGCGCCGCTTCAAAAGTTTGAGGGCGCACAATGTGACAGCGCCCAAGGTGGTGAGGGAGTTCGTTCTGTGTCGCGTTCCTCCTCTCCAGCGCCACTCTCGCCGGATGTGGGACTTTGCGGGGAGCGGAGACCGCATGCGGCTTCAGGAGGAGGATTTGGCACCCGAAGTGCTGCGGACGGTGCTTCGGGTCTTGACTGGTGATCCTTCCCCAGGCAGCCTACGGAGCGTTGGCGTCCTTCTATACCTTTCTTCCGGCAGGGCTGATTTCGTGAAGCAGATACCCAGCTTCGATGAGTGGGGGCTGCGCCCGGCTGGCCTCACGGGGCCACACGAGAACCCAGTTGTCGTGTCTGCTCCCGCTGCCGCCCACAGCGGTCCCTCCTCAGGCGACAGAGCAGGGAGAGAGCCGACAGGAGCTGAAGTGGCTGATGTCGGGGTGGTGGCGCCGTGTGAAGCCTCGGAGGTGATGTCTCCCGAGGCCCGCCCTGGGGCGGTGGTTGATGCAGGGTTTTGGCCTTCGACTCATGAGGCCGGGGCTCCCGAGCCCCCAGCCGTTCTTCGCGAGGCGACGCCCGACGGTGCCCCCAAAGCTGACTCCTCCGGCACCGACAATCCTGAGGCTTCTTCTGCGCCCCAGGTCGACCCCCGCCCCAGGCGCTTGGGTCGGTTTCGTGTAGACTTCGAGGCCCTTCGCAAGAGGAAGGAGGCCTCAGGCGGCAGCGACCGCCCTTGCCTCTTGTTGAAGTGCAGGAAGTACTTTGCCATGGACGAGTAAGCCTTCTTCTTTCCCTGCTCATTTGCTCTGTTATCCTTGTGGTTGATTGTGGCCCTTCAGGTCCCACCTTGCTGAGTATGCCGAGTCGACCCAGGAGCCGGCCCCCGCAGCTTTGCCCCCTTTGCTGGCTCCGGGTCCACCGAGCTCGGGTGGCGTCCTCGCCGCTGGACCGGTTGGTGGAGTGATCTGCTCCATAGGGCACCTCGAGCTTGCTCGCCCGACGCCCTTTCTTCGCGAGTCTTCTTGGGGTGCGCCAGGCTTGCCCCGCGCCCCCTCTCTGGTCATAGAAGGCGAATGGCTGAGGTCTGTCCTTGGATCCTCCTCCGTGGGTGGATCGATGCCGGGCCGGACTCTCAGGGCGGTCCGTCCGGCGACGGCTGGGGCGGCAGCCCCCTGCCCCACGCCTGAAGGGGGCTTACCGCCTCGGGGCCCTCTGCATGCTCCAGCGGAAGAGGGTGATGTGGAAGATGTCCTCAGGCGCGCTCAGGAGCGTCGTGCCCTTCGTGAAGAGTTCCTCCAGGGGGCGGCAAACGCGGTGAACCGGGTCGGAGCAGAGCTTGCTGCCGAGGATGCGCGCCTCGAGGCCGAAGGCCTACGCCTTGCTGAGGAGAGGCGCAAGCTGAAGGTCGCCATTGCCCTCGCGTGTCATCAACATGACCTTGACAATGCGAAGGCCGAAGCGTCGCTGGCGGCTTCGCGGGAGGCCTACTCCCGGGCCGTCGAGGAGGCTCGGGAGGCAGACCGACGATGCAAGGATGCAGAGGAGCGCGTATGGGAGCTCCAAGCCCGGAGCAACTCCATGGAGTAGCAAATAGAGCTGCGCCACGCGGCCCTTGGGTCGATGCAGGAGGCCACCGTCGACCGAGCGGAGCTCTAGAGGCGCAAGGAGGCGCTGACGCTCGAGGCCGCCAAGCGCAGCCTTGAGCTAGAGCGGTTGGAGATGAGGGAGCGCCTGGCGGCCTAGGCGGAGGACGACGTTGCGGCGCGCGAAGCCCGGGTCCAGGAAGAGGTCGACCGCCGTGTGGCGGGAGCTCGCTCGGTCCTCGAGCGCAAACACGAGGCGAGGTTGATGTTGATCGGGGCCGAGGCTGAGGGCAGGGCAGCGGCCATCAAGGCCAAGTTGGTTGAAGAGACGCGGCATGCGGATTCCTCCATAGTCGCCCTTGGTGCGGCGCAGGCGGAGCTGTCCTCTTCCCAGGCGGAGTTGCTTCTTCTTCAACAAAGGGTTGATGACGCCGAGGCCGTCGCGCAGCGGAGTGAGGACGAGCTCCGTCGGCGCCGGGTTCTAGAGCACATGCACGCCCCCATGCTTCAAACGCTCTGAGAGAGGGCCAACACAACTTTGGGCTACATCTGCTCGGCTGCCGCTAGGGAGCCGCACGAGGTCAACTACGCCGGCAACCTCCAATTTTTCACCGATGTGGTGACGCTTCTGGAGAACCGGTCCGAGAGGTCCCGTTGGCTTGTCGAAGACAGGAGTCGAGCCTTGCTTGGGCGTGCCTTCTCCCGCGTCTTCAGCCATCTACAGGACAGGGACCCCCACTTCGACTTCGACGCTGCCATCGCACCCGTGCCCATTGCCGTCCGGGGCGACCTGGCGCGGTGGGTGGAGGACAACGTGGACGCCCTCGTCAGGGCCTTTGTGTCCGATGACGACGGCGTGGTTGTGGGCGCCAATGAAGGCGATGTTGTGGATGAGCCTGGCGCTGATGGAGATGCCGCCGGCGGCGGCGGGAATGCCGACGGCGCCAGTGATGCCTCTAAGGACGCCCAAGACGCGGTGAGTGATATGTCCGACTGACCGCGCGTTACTGCCGCTTAACCTGCACAAAGAAAGTTCGGGATTGGCCCTGAAGGATGTAAGAGCATTTTGGGAGGGGAAGCCCCTCATGTAAAGGTTTGCACTTAGTACTCTGGTAAGCGTCATGTTGGGTGTGAATGTAGCTGTCGGCCCGGTGATGGGTCAGCTGACTTGTGTACCTTCCGACCCCGACGAGTCCCGAGCGGGCCTGCGGGGGCCACTACTCCTCGGTGTCTTTTGATTAACTTGTGGATCCTGTGATGAGGACCTCCAGAGAGGGTGCAGAGACAGCGGTCCTGGTTGTGAATGTGCCTGGCCCGCCCCGGCTCGCGAGGGGCTCGCGACGGGGGCAGCTGATGTTAACCTTGGACGCAAAGCCAAAACCAGAACGCGAGAGATTGCTCGAACGAGACTAAACACCCCCTCCCCGAATGCATGCAAGCTTCGAACTCAAATCCAACTTAAATCCAACCGAAGAAACTTGCCGACAAGGAAGAAGCAAAAAAGCAAGAAGGTAGAAGAAAAGCAAAAAAGCCGCGTCCGGCACCTAGTCTAGTCTTCGACGTCTTCTCACCAGCGCGGAGCTAAGTGCTGCCACTGGGCGTGGGCGGGAGCCCCAGGGCCTGAGGCCGGCGCTCCTGAGACTTCGGGGCGTGTACAACCCCACTCATTATTACATGAGAGTGTCACGGGGCGGCGAGCTTCACAGGCACTGGGCCTTCTTCACAGGTACCGGCCTAGCTTCATATCGCCAGACGAGGGCCCCGCCTTGCGCCTCACTCTGCCACCATTGACGGCGACCGGAAACCAAGGACGACGCCAATGGGGTAGAGCGGTCGCTAGCAGTTCCCCTGACGACCACGGGTCCTGCGCCGGGGGCAGGCCATGGGGCACCTCCCCGGCAGAGGGCCTACCTCCTAAGAACACCTTGGCCCGACCGCCGCGACGGTGAGTCCGGATCTCGGCCCCTTTCCTGCAGCCCCCTTGCACCCTCCTCCCGAGGGATAAGAGGCTGCAACGTTGGGGAAACCATCCGCTGTGGCGACCTGTACCTCCTGCGACCCATGGTTAGCATAAGCTTGATCCTGAGGGATGAGTGGTACCCGATAGTTGCTGCTGTCGGCGCGATTGTCGATGCTCTCTTGGGGTTCCTGAAAGAGCTCGGCTTCCGGCGCCTCCTCGTCCCAGTCGAGCCCGAGGAACGAGCCGTGACCTCCTTCCAGCTTGCGCCCTTGATCCACCATGCGGGGTACATAGGCCTCCGGGGCGACCACCTCGTGGGCCTCGCTGTAGAGCCCCGTATGCCACGCAGTCTGGCTTGGGGCATCTCCTTGTATGTGATGACGCGGTGGTCCGCCGAGGCCAAAGACCGCGGCGCGCACCCCTTCGCCGGCCTGGGGAGGGGCCGGCACGATCAGCCGCCCGGTGCTGGCGCTGGACCGGCCCTGGGGCCCGCCTAAAATCGCGTGGGTGCGCATAATGCCGTCATGCGATCTGTCCTGGATCTGGGGCGGCAGCTGGATGCAGAAAGGAGGCGCTCCTAAGGCGGCGGCGTCCAGGAGCTCGGCCACTCGCTCCAACTACACGTCGCGGCTGCCTTCCAGCAAGCGGCACCGTAGTAGCTCTCGGGCCACCGTGAGCATGGCCCTGGAGTTCGCCTGCTCCCGTCAGGTGTATGGCACCGTGGCAGCGGTGTGGTTCGAGGCCCTTGCTGCGGCCCGCACCTGCCGTGGCGTGAGGGCAGGTGGCGTCTGGCCGCGTCGCCCGGGTCCCGCATCGCCCTGCGGAGCGCGAGCTGCCTGAGGCGCAAGGTTGAGGTCGCCCTGAGACGGCGACACGGCGTGGGCGGGCCACGCCACCCAGCGGTCGGCGTTGGTAGCTGGGTTGCTTGACATCTGGGTGGCGAAGCGGCGGAACGCGACGCGGAGGAAGAAGGACTCCGGCGCACCCCTACCTGGCGCGCCAAATGTCGGATTTCGGGTTCCGGCAGACCCTTGAGGTTCGAACACTGGGGTGCGCACGGAGATCTCTCCCCTACCGATCTACGTCCGATCCTCTTGTGCGAACTAAGATGAAAATGATGAACAACACAAGAGACACGAGGATTATACTGGTTCGGGCCACCATTGTGGTGTAATACCCTACTCCAGTGTGTGGCGTGGTGGATTGCCTCAGGGGCTGATGATGAATAGTATAAGGGAAGAACAGCCTCGCGAGAGGTGTTCTTGAGCTGGTGCGATGAACTGTTAGGGTGAGTTCCGTTGCCTCTCTTTCTCTCTGCTAGGGTTCTACCAGATCTCTCGATGTCTCTCCCTCTACTCTGTGGTGGCTAGCTCCATTTATAGAGGCCCTGGGCCTCTCCCCAAATAATGAGCGGGAAGGGAGCCAACACTTGGCCATTTTGAAGGGGAACATATAGTACAAGTTATCCTGACCAAAGGTGGTCTTCGGCTGCCAAAAGCACTTGTGATGACGCCGTCTTGGGCTCCACGGTGACCTCCGTCCTGCCGCTCTGCTGGTCTTGGTCTTGTTGCACCGGAATGGCAACCTTTTCCTAATGCCTTGGCCTGTGCTTGCCCCCTTTGCACCAAAGGGGAAACAAGGACACTGCGCAGGCCGGCGCCCGCCTTGTCTCGATCGTCATGGCTTGCGTCACGAGTTCCTCGCGAGGTACCCCTGCCTTGATCTCTCCGCCTCCTCACGAGCCTTCCTGATGAGGCTGCCTCTGAGGAAGCTTCCTGTCGTCCGCCTCGCGAGGCTTGGCCCCTCGCGAGGGTCTTGAGCTTGCGTTGATGAAGATGGGCCGCGCTGGGCCCCCACTCGAGCCACGCCGCAGGCCGCAGGCAGGCAAGTCTGGGGACCCCCGTTCCCAGAACGCCGACAGGATCCATGATAGATGTGAGTTTGTTAATTAATGGTTCAACTTAAGCTGGCAACTTTAATACACATCTGGGTGGATTGCTTGTGGGCACCTGGAGAATCCAGTGTTGTCCTAGGATATCCCGGAGTACCCGTTTGATCATCCTACGGTCCGCCACCTAGGCTCAAAGGGATCATGAGATTATTCATGCTAGAAACTTCCGTGTGCAGCCACAAGCCATTATGGGCTCTGGCATAGTTGAGTATGTTGTGTGACCTCTTTCAGTGGTAGGCTAGCAGATGTAGGGGAAAGTAGGTGTAACTATCTACCCAGAGTAAAGAGTTAATGCTTATGAAAGTCTGTGTCTCGGTCATCCGTTTCTCAAACACCCTGTAGTGCGAGAAATCCAACGGAGGAGATCGAATCTTGTGGGGAAAAGTGCGCAAACCTCTGCAGAGTGTACAAACTAATCATGGTTAGCCGTGTCCCCTGTTATGGACATCTTGAGTATCTGGTACTTGAATTATTGATTGGATCTCATCACTCTAAAATTAATTTGTTGGGATGTTAAAGATTGCTCTATCTGGGATTGAGTTGGAGGAACCTTCTCAATGTTGTTTCAACCATCATGATAGTTAAATAAAATCTATTCCTTTGTTGTAGGAAAAAATTGGCTTTTTGCAAAACAATATAACCATAGAGCCTCCACCAGCCATATATGTATGTAGTGATAGCATTTATCTGTTCATTGCTCTACTGTGTTATATTGCCAGCATATTCCATGTGCTAACCTGTTTCGGGCTGCAACATATCATGTTGTAGACTTTTCAGACGAGGAGTAAGGTGCGCTAGGTCGTTGTCATGCACTCAGCTATGCCGTTGGAGTTGATGGGCTCACTTTATCTTCCAAGCCTTCCATTGTTATCTTAATTAGATGGCCTTAAGCCATATTTATTGTATTAAGTTCTCTCTTGAGACTATCGATGTAATAAGTGTGTGATTGCTACTCTGTTATAAATCCATCCGAGTACTGTGTGTGTTAGCATTACCGATCCAGGGATGACACTGAAGCACAGAGACTTGACCGTCTGAGGTCGGGTCACTACACTTGTGGTTTGTCTTAATCCCACCATGCTTCTTTGCATCTTGTGATCTTCCAATTCTTGTGAACCAAACACCCAGATTGGCAGAAATCATGTGTTTTTAAATTCTCTGTTTTGCACGTGCATTCCTATCCTCTTCCTGTCTATTTCCTATCCCTCCATTGTTAGAATCCTCAATTTCAAACAAGCCCTCACACAATTACTTCTGTTACAGATATGTGCCAAAGAAAACCTTGTGTGGTTTGTCCTGCTCCTGCTGCGTTGTGTTCCACCCCAGCTCAGCTGCTCCAACGAAGAAAGGGTTCACCACAGCAGGAATCCACTCTCCAGACTATCTTTCGCCGCCTCAGATCTTCTTCCCCGTTGCCGGCAGCCACGACAACTTCATTACCATCATCAATAGAGCAGATGACCTTGAGGACTACACGGGTCAGCAAGAGAGGCCGCACTCTTTCATGTCTGCTTACGTTATGCATCACTTAATATGATGACATGCTACTTTATCGTTGTGTTCACCTATTAGACTCGGAGTCAGGTCCAAACTAATGATGAAACTTGAGTTTTTAAATGGTTATGGGGTACATATTGGGGCAGCAATCAGTACTATCTGTCTATTATCTAGTTAATCTCGTGTGTCTACTATGAGTTTCATGTTGGGTGCAAACAAACATTAAAGGAGCCATTATCTGTATTTTTTAACTAAAGCTATTATCTGCCTGCTATCATTGGTTTTGGGTCTATCCACAGTTTGCTACCAGCACTCTGGATTTGTGCATGCACTCCTTACATAATCTCACTATATATGTTTTATTCCTTTGCATGTCAATTATTGTACACAATGGAACTGAACATGTAGAGCAAAAGAGACGAGCCTTGTGTGGCAATACAATTTCATGTAGACGTCGCTCCATGGTGGGTGCAAAGGCAGCCCCCCTCCACCCATTTCAGATTGTAATCAAGAGGAAGATAACTGTTCTGAGGGGGATTCAGAAGGAGAAGACCACTCCTATTTACCCCCTAAGGTCTTCGCTCTAACTTGGCATGCTGATGTTGGTAATATCATGCATATGGTTCCTTGCATTGCTTACTTTATACATCAAATATGTCATCTGCTTAGTTTAGACATGCTTTGTGTGAATGCCCTCTGTTTAGTTTCTTTATCGTATATGTGAATCATGCAATGCCATCTTGTTTAGCCAGACGTCATATATGTGAATTTTGCAATGCCAACCTGGTTAGCCAGTCATCTTACATGTGAATTATATCATGCCATGATTTTTTTATTACGTGTTAAATTTGTCAACAATTTTAGTACATTCAATTACTCTTCCTGTGCATCAGCCATTCGGCACGGTCATGGAAAAAATCTGGAGTGGAAACAAGGTCTTCAGAGCAGACAATGCTATCTGACGAAGTGCATGTCTTGCTGGTTACGGATAGCTCCTCAGAGGAGCATTCAGAGACAGATAACCAGTCCTATTTCCCCCCCCCCCCTGAGGGAGTCCTGGACTAAGGGGTCCTCGGGCATCCGGCCTATTATCTATGGGCCGGACTGATGGGCTGTGAAGATATGAAGACCGAAGACTATACCGGTGTCCGGATAAAGACTCTCCTTGGCGTGGAAGGCAAGCTTGGCGAACAACAATGAAGATTCCTTCTTGTGTAACCGACTCTATGTAACCCTAGATCCCCCCGGTGTCTATATAAATCGCATGGTGTAGTCCAGAAAGGATATACTCAATACCTTAGTCATACAGGCTAGACTTCTAGGGTTTAGCCATTACGATCTTGTGGTAGATCAACTCTTGTAATACTCATATTCATCAATATCAATCGAGAAGGACGTAGGATATTACCTCCATCAAGAGGGCCCAAACCTGGGTAAAACTTCGTGTTCCCTATCTCCTATTACCATCAACCTTAGACGCACAGTTTGGGACCCCCTACCCGAGATCCTCCGGTTTAGACACCAACATTGATGCTTTCATTGAGAGTTCCTCTGTGCTGTCGCTGAAAGGTTTGATGGCCTCTTCAATCGTCAATAATGATGCTGTCTGCGGAGAAACTCCCCCGGACCGATCTTCATGTTCGGCGGCTTCGCACTGCGGGCCAACTCATTTGGCCATCTGGAGCGGATCGAAAGCTACGCCCCTGGCCATCAGGTCAGATTCGAGAGCTTGAACTACGTCGCAGACATCCGTGGAGACTTGATCTTTGCCGGATTCGATACCCTGGCGGCCGCTCCGGTTCACCCCGATGATCATGACTTAAATCTGTCATCGGGCCGCATCCAGGAGATCGCTCCTGTAACCGCTCTGGCCCTAGAGCCGGAGCAGGCCGTGATGTCTACTACACAACCTTCTTCTTGTAGACGTTGTTGGGCCTCCAAGTGCAGAGGTTTGTAGGACAGTAGAAAATTTCCCTCAAGTGGATGACCTAAGGTTTATCAATTCGTGGGAGGCGTAGGATGAAGATGGTCTCTCTCAAACAACCCTGCAACCAAATAACAAAGAGTCTCTTGTGTCCCCAACACACTCAATACAATGGTAAATTGTATAGGTGCACTAGTTCGGCGAAGAGATGGTGATACAAGTGCAATATGGATAATAGATATAGGTTTTTGTAATCTGAAAATATAAAAACAGCAAGGTAACTAATGATAAAAGTGAGCACAAACGGTATTGCAATGCTAGGAACCAAGGCCTAGGGTTCATACTTTCACTAGTGCAAGTTCTCTCAACAATAATAACATAATTGGATCACATAACTATCCCTCAACATGCAACAAAGAGTTACTCCAAAGTCACTAATAGCGGAGAACAAATGAAGAGATTATGGTAGGGTACGAAACCACCTCAAAGTTATCCTCTCTGATCGATCTATTCAAGAGTCTGTAGTAAAATAACATGAAGCTGTTCTTTCCGTTCAATCTATCATAGAGTTCGTACTAGAATAACACCTTAAGACACAAATCATCACCCTAATGTCACCTAGATACTCCAATGTCACCTCAAGTATCCGTGGGTATGATTCTATGATATGCATCACACAATCTCAGATTCATCTATTCAACCAACACATAGAACCTCAAATAGTGCCCCAAAGTTTCTACCGGAGAGTCAAGACAAAAACGTGTGCCAACCCCTATGCATAGATTCCCAAGGTCACGGAACCCGCAAGTTGATCACCAAAACATACATCTAGTGGATCAATAGAAGACCCCATTGTCACCACGGGTATCCCACACAAGACATACATCAAGTGTTCTCAAATCCTTAAAGACTCAATCCGATAAGATAACTTCAAAGGGAAAACTCAATCCATTACAAGAGAGTAGAGGGGGAAAACATCATAAGATCCAACTATAATAGCAAAGCTCGCGATACATCAAGATCGTACCACCTCAAGAACACGAGAGAGAGATCAAACACATAGCTACTGGTACATACCCTCAGCCCCGAGGGAGAACTACTCCCTCCTCGTCATGGAGAGCACCGGGATGATGAAGATGGCCACCGGAGAGGGATTCCTCCTCCGGCAGGGTGCCGGAACGGGTCTAGATTGGTTTTTGGTGGCTACGGAGGCTTCTGGCTACGGAACTCCCGATCTATTCTGCTCCCTGAAGTTTTTAGGGTATATGGGTATATATGGGAGGAATAAGTACGTCGGTGGACCTCCAGGCTGTCCACGAGGCAGGGGAGCGCGCCCAGGGGGGTGGGAGCGCCCCCACCCTTGTGAACAGCCCAGGACTCTCCTGGTCCAACTCGGATACTCCGTGGGCTTCTTCTGGTCCAAAAATAAGTTCTGTGAAGTTTCAGGCCAATTGGACTCCATTTGATTTTCCTTTTCTGCGATACTCTAAAACAAGGAAAAAACAGAAACTAGCACTGGGCTCTGGGTTAATAGGTTAGTCCCAAAAATAATATAAAAGTGTTTAATAAAGCCCATAAACATCCAAAACATATAATATAATAGCATGGAACAATAAAAAATTATAGATACGTACGTATCAGCATCCCCAAGCTTAATTCCTGCTCGTCCTCGAGTAGGTAAATGATAAAAACATAATTTTTGATGTGGAATGCTACCTAACATATTCATCATGTATTTCTCTTTATTGTATCAAGAATATTCAGATCCATAAGATTTAAGACAAAAGTTTAATATTGACATAAAAATAATAATACTTCAAGCATACTAACTAAGAAATCATATCTTCTCAAAATAACATGGCCAAAGAAAGTTCATCCCTACAAAATCATATAGTTTGGTCATGCTCCATTTTCGTCACACAAGAATGCTCTCATCATGCACAACCCCGATGACAAGCCAAGCAATTTTTTCATACTTTAGTAATCTCAAACTTTTTCAACCTTCACGCAATACATGAGCGTGAGCCATGGATATAGCACTATGGGTGGAATATAATATAATGAGGGGGTTATGTGGAGAAGACAAAAAGGAGAAAGTCTCACATTGACGCGGAAAATCAATGGCTAGGGAGATGCCCATCAATTGATGTCTATGCAAGGAGTAGGGATTGCCATGCAACGGATGCACTAGAGCTATAAATGTATGAAAGCTCAACAAAAGAACTAAGTGGGTGTGCATCCAACTTGCTTGCTCATGAAGACCTAGGGCACTTGAGGAGGCCCATTGTTGGAATATACAAGCCAAGTTCTATAATGAAAATTTCCCACTAGTATATGAAAGTGACAACATAAGAGACTCTCTATCATGAAGATCTTCGTGCTACTTTGAAGCACAAGTGTGGTAAAAGGATAGTAACATTGTCCCTTCTCTCTTTTTCTCTCATATTTTTTGTTTTTGTTTTTTGGGCCTTCTATTTTTTCTCTCTTATTTTTTGGCCTTTTTTCGTGTGGAGTCTCATCCTGACTTGTGGGGGAATCATAGTCTCCATCATCCTTTCCTCACTGGGACAATGCACTAATAATGATTATCATCACACTTTTATTTACTTACAACTCAAGAATTACAACTCGATACTTAGAATAAGATATGACTCTATATGAATGCCTTCGGTGGTGTACCGAGATTGCAATGAATCAAGTGTGACATGTATGAAAAATTATGAACGGTGGCTTTGCCACAAATACGATGTCAACTACATGATCATGCAAAGCAATATGACAATGATGATGTGTGTCATAATAAATGGAACGGTGGAAAGTTGCATGGCAATATATCTCGGAATGGCTATGGGAATGCCATAATAGGTAGGTATGGTGGCTATTTTGAGGAAGATATAAGGAGGTTTATGTGTGAAAGAGCTTATCATATCATGTGGTTTGGATGCACTGGCGAAGTTTGCACCAACTCTCAATGTGATAAAGGGCAATGCACGGTACCGAAGAGGCTAGCAATGATGGAAGGGTAAGAGTGCGTATAATCCATGGACTCAACATTAGTCATAAAGAACTCACATACTTATTGCAAAAATCTACAAGTCATAAAAATCAAAGCAGTATGCGCATGCTCCTAGGGGGATGGATTAGTAGGAAAAGACCATCGCTCGTCCCCGACCGCCACTCATAAGGAGGACAATCAAAGAACACCTCATGTTTCAAATTTGTTACATAACGTTTACCATACGTGCATGCTACGGGACTTGCAAACTTCAACACAAGTATTTCTCAAATTCACAACTAGTGAACTAGCATGACTCTAATATCACCATCTCTATATCTCAAAACAATTATCAAGTATCAAACTTCTCATAGTATTCAATGCACTCTATATGAAAGTTTTTATTATACCCCTCTTGGATGCCCATCATATTAGGACTAAATTCATAACCAAAGAAAATTACCATGCTGTTTAGGACTCTCAAAATAATATAAGTGAAGCATGAGAGTTCATCTATTTCTATAAAATAACTCCACCGCCGTGCTCTAAAAAGATATAAGTGAAGCACTAGAGCAACAACAAACTACTCCGAAAGATATAAGTGACGCTCAATGAGTAGTCGAATAATTATCCAACTATGTGAAGACTCTCTAACATTTAAGAATTTCAGATCTTGGTATTTTATTCAAACAGAAAGCAAAACTAAATAAAATAAAATGACGCTCCAAGCAAAACACATCTCATGTGGCGAATAAAAATATAGCTCCAAGTAAAGTTACCGATGAACGAAGATGCAAGAGGGGATGCCATCCAGGGCATCCCCAAGCTTAGGCTCTTGGTTGTACTTTAATATTACCTTGGGGTGCCTTGGGCATACCCAAGCTTAGGCTCTTGCCACTCCTTATTCCATAGTCCATCGAATCTTTACCCAAAACTTGAAAACTTCACAATACAAAACTCAAAATAGAAAATCTCGTGAGCTCCGTTAGCGAAAGAAAACAAAACACCACTTCAAGGTACTATAATGAACTCATTCTTTATTTATATTTGTGTTAAACCTACTGTATTCCAACTTCTCTATGGTTTATAAACTCTTTTACTAGCCATAGATTCATCAAAATAAGCAAACAACACACGAAAAACAGAATCTGTCAAAAACAGAACAGTCTGTAGTAATCTGTAACTAACGCAAACTTCTGGAACCCCAAAAATTCTAAAATAAATTGAGGGACGCGAGGAATTTATCTATTAATCATATTCAAAAATAATTAACTAAATGGCAGTCTCCAATAATAAATGGCAGCAATTCTCGTGAGAGCTAAAGTTTCTGTTTTTTACAGCAAGATCAACAAGACTTTCCCCAAGTCTTCCCAACGGTTCTACTTGGCAAAAACACTAATTAAAACATAAAAACTCAACCATAACAGAGGCTAGATAAATTATTTATTACTAAACAGGAAAAAAAATCAAGGAACAAAAAAAAAATTAGGTTTCCTCCCAACAAGCGCTATCGTTTAACGCCCCTAGCTAGGCATGATGATTTCAATGATGCTCACATAAAGGATAAGAATTGAAACATAAAGAGAGCATCATGAAGAATATGACTATCACATTTAAGTCTAACCCACTCCCTATGCATAGGGATTTTGTGAGCAAACAACTTGTGGGAACAAGAATCAACTTGCATAGGAAGGTAAAACAAGGATAACTTCAAGATTTTCAACACATAGAGAGGAAACTTGATATTGTTGCAATTCCTACAAGCATATGTTCCTCCCTCATAATAATTTTCAGTAGCATCATGAATGAATTCAACAATATAACAATCACATAAAGCATTCTTTTCATGATCTACAAGCATAGAAAATTTACTACTCTCTACATAAGCAAAATCTTCTCAATCGGAATAGTGGGAGTATCATAAGAGACTCGAATACTATAAATTGTTTCCACATTAAAGGAGTAATGTTCAGAAAAAGGGAAATCGTAATCATGAAAGGTTTTATAAATATAATCATCTCTACTTTTTATAGCATATGTATCATCACAATAATCATCATAGGTAGCAACTTTGTTCTCATCATAATCGATTGAAACCTCTTCCAGGATAGTGGAATCATTACTAAATAAAGTCATGACCTCTCCAAATCCACTTTCATAATTATCACAATAAGATTCAACATCCTCCAAAATAGTGGGATTACTACTTCCTAAAGTTGACACTCTTCCAAACCCACTTTCATCAATATAATCATCATAAGTAAGAGGCATGCTATCATTATAACAAATTTGCATATCAAAACTTGGGAGACTACAAATATCATCTTCATTAAACATAGCTTCCCCAAGCTTGGGACTAACATTAATTGCAGCAAATATATTCTCAAAAACATCATCTTCATCAAACATAGCATCCCCAAGCTTGGGCCTTTTCATATCATAAGCATAATCACTTTCATCATCAAATAGTATGGATAGCACCAATAGTATAGCAATTATCATATTCTTTCAAGCAAGTGCCAAAAAGATTTTCAAGATCATAAGAAGTATCATTATCTTCCCAATCATAATCATCACAACAAGCAATAGGCATAACAAGATCATCATCAAGTGCATCATCTTCCACAATCATAATCATCATTAGTATTCTCTTCGTCTTCTATTTCTTTTCTTTTCTTTATGTAGTTGGCAATATAAGGATTTTCAATACAATTCACAGCACAATACATATAAATTTCCAATAGATCAAAACCAAGAAGTTTATCACGGGCAAATACTGGAAGATAGTTAGTTATACGTTTCATTTCTTCATAACCCATAAGCAAACTAAGTTCATTATGATGTGCAAGGGAAATCAAGTCATCACAATTTTTGGAAACGATTAGATCATGAATTTTTTTGCATCGGATGGTTAAATGACCACGTTCATTGCAAAGTTCACAAGTACGGCTAAGAAAATATAAATTTTCAGCACAAACATCTAGCCTTTCTTGCAACAAATTAGTTTATAAATGCTTATGCCTCTTGCAATATCTATCTTCCCTATTTGGTGTGTACTTGCAAACCCAATGCACTCCGCAAAAATTGGCATGTTTATAGGAGACATTTTCATCATAACTAGTGCAATCATCATTAGTACTATGGATATTCAAGGAGTTCATACTAAAAACATTGCAATCATGCTCATCATTCAAAGATTTAGTGCCAAATATTTTATTGCATTCTTCTTCTAACACTTTGGCACAATTTTCCTTTCCATCATACTCACGAAAGATATTAAAAAGATGAAGTGTATGAGGCAAACTTAATTCCATTTTTTTGTAATTTTCTTTTATAAACTAAACTAGTGATAAAACAAGAAACTAAAAGACTCGATTGCAAGATCTAAAGATATAAATTCAAGCACTCACCTCCCCGGCAACGGCGCCAGAAAAGAGCTTGATGTCTACTACACAACCTTCTTCTTGTAGACGTTGTTGGGTCTCCAAGTGCAGAGGTTTGTAGGACAATAGCAAATTTCCCTCAAGTGGATGACCTAAGGTTTATCAATCCGTGGGAGGCTTAGGATGAAGATGGTCTCTCTCAAACAACCCTGCAACCAAATAACCAAGAGTCTCTTGTGTCCCCAACACACCCAATACAATGGTAAATTGTACAGGTGCACTAGTTTGGCGAAGAGATGGTGATACAAGTGCAATATGGATAATAGATATAGGTTTTTGTAATCTGAAAATATAAAAACAGCAAGGTAACTAATGATAAAAGTGAGCACAAACGGTATTGCAATGCTAGGAAACAAGGCCTAGGGTTCATACTTTCACTAGTGCAAGTTCTCTCAACAATAATAACATAATTGGATCACATAACTATCCCTCAACATGCAACAAAAAGTCACTCCAAAGTCACTAATAGCGGAGAACAAATGAAGAGATTATGGTAGGGTACGAAACCACCTCAAAGTTATCCTTTCTGATCGATCTATTCAAGAGTCCGTAGTAAAATAACATGAAGCTATTCTTTCCGTTCAATCTATCATAGAGTTCGTACTAGAATAACACCTTAAGACACAAATCAACCAAAACCCTAATGTCACCTAGATACTCCAATGTCACCTCAAGTATCCGTGGGTATGATTATACGATATGCATCACACAATCTCAGATTCATCTACTCAACCAACACATAGAACCTCAAAGAGTGCCCCAAAGTTTCTACCGGAGAGTCAAGACAAAAACGTGTGCCAACCCCTATGCATAGATTCCCAAGGTCACGGAACCCGCAAGTTGATCACCAAAACATACATCAAGTGGATCAATAGAATACCCCATTTTCACCACGGGTATCCCACGCAAGACATACATCAAGTGTTCTCAAATCCATAAAGACTCAATCCGATAAGATAACTTCAAAGGGAAAACTCAATCCATTACAAGAGATTAGAGGGGGAGAAACATCATAAGATCCAACTATAATAGCAAAGCTCGCGATAGATCAAAATCGTACCACCTCAAGAACACGATAGAGAGAGAGAGAGATCAAACACATAGCTACTGGTACATCCCCTCAGCCCCGAGGGAGAACTACTCCCTCCTCGTCATGGAGAGCACCGGGATGATGAAGATGGCCACCGGAGAGGGATTCCTCCTCCGGCAGGGTGCCGGAACGGGTCTAGATTGGTTTTTGGTGGCTACGGAGGCTTATGGCGGCGGAACTCCTGATCTATTCTGCTCCCTGAAGTTTTTAGGGTATATGGGTATATATGGGAGGAAGAAGTACGTCAGTGGACCTCCGGGCTGTCCACGAGGCAGGGGAGCGCGCCCAGGGGGGTGGGAGCGCCCCCACCCTCGTGAACAGCCCAGGACTCTCCTGGTCCAACTCGGATACTCCGTGGGCTTCTTCTGGTCCAAAAATAAGTTCTGTGAAGTTTCAGGCCAATTGGACTCCATTTGATTTTCCTTTTCTACGATACTCTAAAACAAGGAAAAAAATATAAACTGGCACTGGGCTCTGGGTTAATAGGATAGTCCCAAAAATAATATAAAAGTGTTTAATAAAGCCCATAAACATCCAAAATAGATAATATAATAGCATGGAACAATAAAAAATTATAGATATGTTGGAGACGTATCAGGCCGTGCCATCCAAAGACGGGAGGATTAACCCCACCTCGGAGGCCGCAGATTCCATGACATTGGAGCCGCACATGGACCTGGTCTCACTTGATGCCTATGCTACCAGAATGCCAGACTCGTCTCCGGCCGTAGGTGTGCTAAACTCATTAAAAAACCTGTCCTTGCCGGAGGACTCCCAGCCAAACTATATCCGGCTCGAACTAGGGGCTGACGATGGAGAATTTTACTTCCCACCCGCCACCCACTTTATAGCCACGATTGAGGATTTGACCGACGAACTTGATTACGACTCTGAGGACATCGATGGTATGGACGACGATGCCGGAGAAGAGGAGGCCCAGAACCCGCTGTTCATCGAACACTGGACGGTCGCTTCCTCGTATGACGTATACATGGTGGATGCACCAAAGGAGCACAGCGGCGATGATAAGGAAGACCCAGCTGAGGATAAACCTTCCGAAATACAGTCCAAGCGCCAGTGTCAGCGGCGCCGCTCTAAGTCACGCCGCAGTAAAGACAGCAACATCGGCACAGGAGAAGATGACACTCCGGAAGGTGCCGAATACAATGAAGACCCCGTCGATAAAGCAACAAACAAGATGAACAGGAAGATGAGCAGCTTAGCCCTATTAAACAGGCTACGCACGAAGATTCGGAGGATGACAATTACCTTCCGCTCTCCGAAGATGAGGCGAGCCTTGGCACCGAAGATTTCATCATGCCCGAGGAACCTCTTGAGCAGGAGCGCTTCAAGCGCCAGCTAATAGCCACGACAAGGAGCCTGAAAAAGAAGCAGCAGCAGCTTCAAGCTAACCAAGATCTGCTCAATGATAAATGGACTGATGTCCTAGCAGCCGAAGAATACGGCCTCAAGCGCCTAACCAAAAGCTACCCAAAGCGCAAATTGCTACCTCAGTTCGACGAGGAGGCGCCGGAGTACATACCACCATCGCACAATACGGCTGAGCGACCACCACGTGGTCGGGACAAAACGACAACTCATGCCGAACACCAGCCCGCCCTGCCTCATCGCTCAGGCAGAGCTAAATTAGCCCATGGCCATGCATATGACCTCCGGCAGAACCTGAACAATAAAGCATGACATACAAGATCAATCTACGGATCGCGAGGACGCGCCTCAACACGTGACCACGGCCACCTATTCGGACATGACAAACCCAGTCATGCGGGGGACGAACACCGCAGACGGACTCTATCAGAGCTGCGTCATGATACGGCCCAATATAGAGGCCCCCGCACACCCTCATTGCTTCACTGATGAGGTCCTGGATCACGAATTCCCTGAAGGATTCAAGCCCGTGAACATTGAATCATACGATGGAACCACGGACCCCCCGGTGTGGATCGAAGACTTCATTCTCCACATCCATATGGCCCGCGGAGATGACCTCCACGCCATAAAATACCTCCCTCTAAAACTCAAAGGGCCAGCTCGGCTTTGGTTAAACAGTCTTCCTGAAAATTCCATCGGCAGCTGGGAGGACTTGGAAGAGGCTTTCCTCGATAACTTCCAAGGTACATATGTTCGACCTCCGGACGCTGATGACTTAAGCCATATAGTTCAACAGCCCGGAGAGTCCGCCAGGAAATTCTGGACAAGGTTCTTAACTAAAAAGAACCAAATTGTCGACTGTCCGGACGCCGAAGCTCTAGCAGCTTTTAAGCATAGCATCCGTGACGAATGGCTCGCTCGCCACCTCGGCCAAGAAAATCCAAAATCCATGGCAGCCCTCACGGCACTCACGACCCACTTTTGTGCGGGCGAGGACAGTTGGTTGGCCCGTAGCAAAAACAATGCAAGCGACATCGGCACTCCTGAAGTTAAAAGCAACAAAGATAAGTCTCGACGCAATAGATACAAGTGCCGAAACAACAGTGACAACACTGAGGATACGGCGGTCAACACCGGATTCGGTGGCTCTAAGTCCGGTCAGCGGAAAAAGCCGTTCCAAAAGAACAATTCGGGCCCGTCCAGCTTGGACCGCATACTTGATCGTCCATGCCAGATCCACGGCACCCCCGACAAGCCTCCTAATCATACAAATAGAGAGTGTTGGGTTTTCAAACAGGCCAACAAATTAAACACCGAGAACAGGGAAAAGGGATCACAAAGCGAGGACGATGACGAAGAGCCATGACAACCGAACACAGGGGGACAGAAGAAGTTTCCCCCTCAGGTCAAAACGGTGAACATGATATATGCTACCGACATCCCCAAGAGGGAGTGCAAGCGTGCGCTCAGCGACGTCTATGCAATAGAGCTAGTCGCCCCAAAATTCAATCCATGGTCGGCATGCCCGATCACTTTTGATCGCCGGGATCACCTGACCAGTATCCATCACGGAGGCTCAGCCGCACTGGTCTTAGACCCAATAATTGATGGGTTTTGAGGGAGTCCTGGATTAGGGGGTGTCCGGACAGCCGGACTATATCCTTTGGCCGGACTGTTGGACTATGAAGATACAAGATTGAAGACTTCATCTCGTGTCCGGATGGGACTCTACTTGGCGTAGAAGGCAAGCTAGGCAATACGGATATGTATATCTCCTCCTTTGTAACTGACCTTGTGTAACCCTACCCCTCTCCGGTGTCTATATAAACCGGAGGGTTTTAGTCCGTAGGACAACAGACAATCATACCATAGGGTAGCTTCTAGGGTTTAGCCTCTCCGATCTCGTGGTAGATCTACTCTTGTACTACCCATATCATCAATATTAATCAAGCAAGACGTAGGATTTTACCTCCATCAAGAGGGCCCAAACCTGGGTAAAACAAAACAAAACAAAACAGCCGCATTGGCCCTCGAGGCATTATCCGAAGCTCTCTCGGCCGAGGAATTAACTACGCTACGCTCCACAGTGGACAGGGACGACGTGATACTCGACAAGAGATCCAAGTCCACCTCTTTTAAACCAGCGGATGAAATAGTCAAATTCCAAGTCCACCCAACAGACCCTACAAAAACAGCCTCCATCGGGGCACAGCTAAGCCCCGCTGTGGACGCCGCACTATGGGAGTTCCTACGCGAGAACTGGGACATATTCGCCTGGCATCCCTCAGACATGCCAGGAATCCCACGCAGGCTGGCCGAGCATAGCCTAAATATCCTAAGGGGATTCAAGCCGGTCAAGCAAGCTCTTCGGCGTTTCTCTGAACCTAAGAGACAGGTCATTGGAGAGGAACTAGCCAAGTTATTGGAGGCTAGATTCATCAAAGAAATGAAACACCCGGACTGACTAGCAAACCTGGTGATGGTACCAAAGAAGGACAAATCCTGGCGCCTTTGTGTCGACTTCGAAGACCTCAATAAAGCTTGCCCAAAGGATCCCTTCCCCCTCCCATGCATCGATCAAATCATTGATGCTACCGCAGGACACAAGTCATTGTGTTTCCTCGACGCATACTTTGGATACCACCAAATCAAGATGGTGGAGTCCGACCAAGCCGCAACGGCATTCATCACGCCATACGGTCCCTTCTGTTTTAACACAATGCCTTTTGGGCTCAAAAACGCTGGCGCAACATATCAGCGCATGATTCAGACATGTCTAGAGAAACAAATCGGCAAAACAGTAGAGGCATACGTAGACGATGTGGTCGTCAAAACCAAACACGTCGACTCTTTGATAGACGACTTGAGGATCAAATTTGACAGCCTTCGAACATATGACATCAAGCTCAATCCGGAAAAATGCATTTTCGGCGTACCAGCGGAAAGCTCCTGGGATTCATTGTCCCAAGTAGAGGTATTGAAGCTAATCCGGCCAAAATCCGAGCGTTGTCACAGTTGGCTACCCCAACAGACCTCAAACAAATCCATAAGCTAACTGGATGTGTGGCGGCTCTAAGCCGCTTTATCTCCCGCTTGGGAGAAAAGGCTTTACCCCTTTATCTCCTCCTTCGGTGCACCGAACACTTCGAGTGGACGGACGCGGCCACAGCCGGATTGGAAGAAATAAAGGCCATTCTGGCAACCAACCCGATCCTGGCCGCACCAAACATCGGTGAACCAATGATGTTGTATATTGCGGCAACTCGTCAAGTTGTAAGCGCGGTGCTCGTTGTTGAACGGGAAGCGGACGGACACAAATTCCCTCTTCAAAAGCCGGTATACTATGTATCCACTGTCCTCACTCCATGCAAATCACGATACCCGCATTACCAAAAAATAGCATATGCGGTATTCATGGCATCACGGAAACTGCAACACTACTTTCAAGAGTGTTCAATTACAGTAGCCTTGGAAGTGCCACTTAATGATATTATCAACAACCGCGACGCTACGGGCCGGATTGCCAAATGGGCCATTGAGCTCCTCCCATTCGACATAACATACAAACCTCGCCGAGCCATTAAATCGCAAGTATTGGCCGACTTCGTCGCCGAATGGACGGAGGCCGAACTCCCTAAAGAGTACGGCGCATACTCCAATTGGATCATGCACTTTGACGGTTCTAAAATGCTGGCCGGTCTAGGGGCTGGCGTCGTCCTGACGTCCCCAACCAGAGATACCGTTTGGTACATACTGCAAATATTGTATACAGATTCCAACAATGCAGCCGAATACGAAGCTCTGTTGCATGGTCTTCGGATGACAGTCTCCATGGGCATTCAACGCCTGGAGGTGCGTGGGGATTCAAACCTCGCAATATCCCAAATAAACGGAGATTTTGACGCCAAGGATCCGAAAATGGCGGCCTATCGAAATGCCGTCCTAAAAATGTCAGCTCGGTTCGAGGGACTCGAATTTCACCATGTGGCTCGGGAAAATAATCAGGCGGCGGATATCCTCGCCCGCATCGGCGCAAAACGCGACGCGGTCCCTCCCAACATATTTCTGGAAAGGCTCTTCAAGCCATCTGTAGGATGGGAAGGGGACACCGGTAACAACAGTCCGGACCCGGCCAAAATACCCGATACCGAACTCTCTGACACAATCGGAGGCTCCGCCACCAAAATAACACCTTCAGCCCACGAAATAATGGCCATTATTGCCCCGTGGACAGAACCATTCCTGGCCTACCTAACTAGACAGGAACTTCCGGAGGACCAAAATGAGGCACGCTGCATAGTGCGGCGATCCAAGGCCTACAGGGTCCATGAGGGAGAATTGTACAAGAAAAGCACTACCGGAGTCCTTCAAAGGTGCATCTCCGAAGAGGAAGGGCGGAATCTTTTGGCAGAAATTCACGCCGGACTCGGCGGTCATCACGCCGCAGCCCGGACTCTTGTAAGCAAGGCCTTCCGTACAGGATTCTATTGGCCAACGGCCCAGGCAGATGCACATGACTTGGTCCAACGTTGCGCCGATTGCCAGCTCTTTGCAAATCAAAGCCACATGCCACCCACCGCCCTCGAAACAATCCCCATTACATGGCCCTTCGCGGTCGGGGGCTTGACATGGTTGGACCCCTTAAAGGGGAACCCACAAGAAAAAGTACTTATTGGTCATGGTGGATAAATTCACCAAATGGATAGAGGCTAAACTAGTTAAAACAGCCGAATCTAGACCGGTGATAGATTTCATATCCGGGGTTGTACACCGTTACGGCGTCCCCCACAGCATCATCACTGATAACGACACAAACTTCATGGCCGACGAGGTAAAACTCTGGTGCAGCAAAATGGGCATCAAGCTCGATTATGCTTCAGTCTATCACCCACAAACCAACGGTCAAGTCAAACGAGCAAACAGTCTTATAATGAGCGGCATTAAACCCAGATTAGTGCGTTCCTTAACGGAGTCTGACACGCACTGGGTAGAGGAGCTCAACTCCGTACTCTGGGGGCTGCGGACCATGCCAAATCTTAGTACCGGATATAAACCATTTTTTATGGTGTACGGCGCAGAGGCAGTCTTGCCCTATGACATAATTCATGACTCACCTCGAGTGCGCATGTACGAAGAAAGAGAAGCCGAGCTCGATCGGCAGGACAGTCTGGACACCTTGGAGGAAGAGCGCGACGTAGCCAAAGCCCGTTCCACATTTTACCAGCAACATGCTCGCAGATACCAAAGCAGAGAAGTACGGGCCAAAACTTATAACGTTGGCGAACTAGTTCTACGCCTGCCGGATAAGAAAAAGAACAAGCTCGAGCCCAAATGGGAAGGTCCCTTCATTATCGACCAAGTTCTGACCGGTGGAGCGTACCGACTGCGGGATGCATCGACTAGTCGACTCGAACCGAACCCATGGAACGCAGCCAGGCTCCGAAGATTCTATGCCTAGCACCGAACTCTATGTTAGTCCCCTCCCTTTGTCCATTTTCTGCATATGCATCATCTGTCTTGTTTCCCTTTCTTTCTTTTTCTTATTATTTCTCCAGGCCTTCAAGGGTCACCTTGTGCCTCACTTGTACATTACAGATGCGCTAGCCACACTCTCCATACCTGGGGGCTTCTTTCACAAAAGCTTAGATTATTTACCTGGGCCTCACGCCCAACACATGTGTTATACTTCCGCATGTGCCTTTTTTCACCATTATATGCATCGATATGACTTAAGTTTTGGCCAAGCTGGGTTGCCTGGCTCTTGTATTTATGCCCTACATTCCCGTTAATTCGGCTAGGGCATAAGGGGAGCACCTCTATGATTGTTACTGCCGGGTCAGCCGGATGTGTACCTCAGACTGGGTGAAGCCGAAAGCTAGCGTTCTTAAGGGAATATTCGGTCGGTGAACAAAAGATGACTTTTATTTATTATCCATATCTGTCCCCAGATGCTTTTTCTGCATTTCTTATCGCAGTCTGGACATGCACTTTAGGGCATGCTTACCTAGGGAAAGGAACCCTTAACGGAACTATTCTCCCTGGAAGATGTTTCTTACTACCCATGTAATATAACATAACTAGTTGGGCACTTGTCTGATAAAGCACTAATGACCCCTACGCCTAGTCTCCATGCATACCCCGGTTCTTATATAACTGAGCGGGTATTTGGATTCACTCCGGACTATCGGGCCCGGAGGTTGAAGCGAAAAGGTCCGCAACGACAAATGATCTACAATCCAGCTAGAAGGCATTATACATGTCACTTTAATTACATAGTCATGCAGACTGACTAAACTCCTCTTCTATACCATCCAACAGACGGTCTAGCTTACAATCCTGTTGGGAATACTTTGCAGCTAATTCTACTTGCCCATACACTAAGCTAACGGGGATCTCTTTTCCGTCGGGCCCCATAGGTCTGACCTCGGCCATGTGATTTGGGTCTGCCTTGGTATATCGAGTCTTCACCATGGCCCAGGCCTCTCTGGCACCCTGTAGGCAGGCCGATATCTTCCATAATCGGAGGCTCCGCCGTGCTCCCTTGAGCTTCTTCGTAAGCTCTACAACGCCCTCTGGCAAGGAGACAGATGGCCACAAAGCCTGGGCAACACCTTGCATCACCTGCCGAACTTGTTCGTGCAGATGTGATAGCTCGGACAGAAGATCACCTGCAGACCCGGGCATTTCCTCCGCGGGACGACCCGTCAGCATACCTACAGACGTAACGTTGTTAATCAACTTCTTCACCGAACTCCTTTAGTAGGATTCGTTCAAGCACTTACTAAAAATGCCGCGCCGAAGCCGCTTATTCCCCTTCTCGAAGTCCGCAAGCTGGCCCCGAACGTCTTTTAGTTCAACGTTCAGCTTAACATTGGCATCTTGAAGACTGTTTTTCTCCTGCATAACCTTACTCAACACGCGTTTGCCAGCCTCTAGCTGTCGCATAACATGCTAGTCCCCCGAACTTTCTCCGGACTCATCTGCAAAATCAATTGTTAGATCTGCAGACATGCTGCACACTATATGGTAATCACCATTCTTTAAAGTAAATGTTACCAGCGGGAGGCTTTTTCTGTTCCTGCAATGTGGCAAGAGCGGCCCCCAGTTGGGTCCTGCATTCCTCCAGCTCCTGGGACAGCCTAGTGTTCTTCTCTGTAAGAACCTGCACATTATAGATGATCCTTAAATCAGTTCTGCTAACTTTTTCAAGTCTCAGGGGCTACTGATACATATAAATCGTCAGATTTCCTCACCCGTACATCCTTTACATACTGATCCGTGGCTCTGGCTAGACCATCTTGAGCAGCACGGAGGTACGCCTCTCCAGAATTGAAGGCGTCGAACGCCTCTGGTGAGAAACAAGCGTCGCGGAGTATGGCCCGGCGGCGCCTATGATTCATGGCGCTTTCCACTCCTGAGTTTGTAGCGGACAATCTATCCGCATCCTCTGTCGGGGGATTATCCAGCGCCTGCCCCATATCGCCTTCCGCCTCTATGTCCAGTCCTGGCACCCGACTGGTGGAAGCTTGATTGGCAGCATCGCCGGACATATTCCGGCGAGCATTCTTTCTGTTAAAGAAACGCAGGCGTCATTACATTTCAAAAAAGACGACAACCACGGAGCAGGGTTTTTCCTATACCTTTGCGCCGGCGTCTTCGTCCTGACCGCCTTCCTTTTTGGCCTACCCGGCCTCGGCACCTCTTGTTGGCGAGTTGCCGCGGGTTCAGCAGGGCATCCCAAATGCCTTCCCTGTAAAAGATGCCATGTGTATATGGTGGGTGAGGTGACTAAAAGGGGATCCTAGTTTTGGAGTTGGGACTTTTTGATTTTTCTTACCTGCGATGCAGGAAGCAGTCCGGGATAGTCGGCCGTAAAGGCCACCGGGGCATCGTCGCAGCTTAACTGATAGAACTGCCGGTCTATCAGTTCCACGGAGATAACCGGATCTTCTTCGAGTCCGGAATCGATGGCCCGGTCAGGGTCCTCTGGTTGTGGAGAAGGGCTGCTGACCTCCTTTATGGCTTTTCGCAGTTCCTGCCGCAAGGTGGCAAGGTGAATACTTACGACTAAGCATGCGGGGAAAATGGGAGCAGGGAAATATAACTTACCCAGCTTGGAGGATTGTACATAGAGAATCCATCTCGTGGCTTGATGCGGGTGAACTCCTCTTCCTCGCCCTTGAACAGTTCAGACAGAATCTTCGCTAGAGCGGCAGCATTGTCCGGACCCTTACGCCCGCAGCGGCTGGCGTCATCCGCCCCGTTATAACACCACAAGGGGTGCCCACGATATTGGAGTGGCTGCACTCCCTGCATTATGCAAATCGACATAACTTCGATTATTGTCAATCCGGATCGAGCTAGTGCTTTGATCCGGTTCATCAGATAGAGGACTTCTCCGTTGTCTTCTGCCTGGGGGCTCCGTGGGCGCCAACTTCAGCAATTTCAGAGGAGCATTGTTGAACTCGGGCAGACCCCGCCGAACAGGGTCCAGAAGGGGGACGTCCTCCATATAAAACCATTTTGAAGGCCAGTCTTCGGACGGCTTCTTCGGGGTACCGGACAAATATCTGGTATCGGTGATGCGCCATACTTCGGCTCCGCCCACTAGATAAAGTGATTCCCTCTGTGTGTGAGGGACAAGGCAAAATAGCCTTTTCCACAGCTCGAAGTGAGCCTCGCAGCCCAGGAACAACTCGCAGAGAGCAACATAGCCGGCGATGTGTAGGATGGAGGCAGGGGTGAGATTGTGTATTTGGAGGCCGTAGAACTCCAGGAGCCCGCGGAGGAACGGATGAATTGGAAATCCGAGTCCCCTTAGTAAGTAAGGAACAAGGCAAACCCGTTCCCCCATGGAGGGACAGGGAAAGTTCTCCGCTTGTTCCCCGCCATTGTAGGTGGTGAGCCTAGCTCGAACGGGCACCATGTATGCCGGAGGGAGAAATCCCTTAGTCTGCAGCTCGACTAATCGACTGTGCGGGACTGAACACCTCTCCCAATCACCGGGCTTAGGGCTACGGGGGCGGGAGGAGGAGCTGCGGAGGTCGGCCATGCTGGAATGGATCTTTCCGAAGCAAGCTCTGATGAATTCTCGCTGGGGGAGGATGATATGGATTGGATCTAAGAATCCCCATCCCTTTAATAGACAATTTATTTATCTGGCTAGGGGGGGGGGGCGAATGTAAAAACGCCCTGGCGCCTCGTATTCATTCGATGCGTGGGAGATAGCCCTTATTGGGCACAGAAGCCAAGAGGTTCAACATTTATGGAGCCGGACCCTGCTTACGAACACTTGAAAGTTGGAGAAGAACCCGCCCTGCAATGCCGAAGACAACACTGCACGCCGGACTCATCGTCATTGAAGCCTGGTTTGGGGGCTACTGAGGGAGTCCTGGATTAGGGGGTCTCCGGACAGCCGGACTATATCCTTTGGTTGGACTGTTGGACTATGAAGATACAAGATTGAAGACTTTGTCTTGTGTCCGTATGGGACTCTACTTGGCGTAGAAGGCAAGCTAGGCAATACGGATATGTATATCTCCTCCTTTGTAACCAACCTTGTGTAACCCTAGCCCTCTCCGATGTCTATATAAACCGGAGGGTTTTAGTCCGTAGGACAACAGACAATCATACCATAGGCTAGCTTCTAGGGTTTAGCCTCTCCGATCTCGTGGTAGATCTACTCTTGTACTACCCATATCATCAATATTAATCAAGCAGGACGTAGGGTTTTACCTCCATCAAGAGGGCCCGAACCTGGGTAAAACATTGTGTCCCCTGCCTCCTGTTACCATCTGCCTTAGACGCACAGTTCGGGACCCCCTACCCGAGATCCGCCGGTTTGACACTGACAGGTTCCACCTGACTCGTGTACTTATGGACAGCGGTAGCAGCCTCAATCTGCTCTATCAGGATACAGTGTGAAAAATGGGCATTAACCCATCAAGGATCAAGCCTACAAAGACCACCTTTAAAGGAGTCATTCCAGGCGTGGAGGCCCGTTGCACGGGCTCAATCACACTAGAGGTTGTCTTTGGATCTTCGGACAACTTCCGAAGCGAGGAGTTAGTCTTCAATATCATCCCATTCCGCAGCGGCTATCATGCACTACTCGGATGAACTGTGTTTGCTCAATTCAACGCAGTACCACACTATGCTTATCTCAAGCTTAAGATGCCCGGCCCACGCGGTGTCATAACCGTCAATGGCAATATGGAACGCTCTCTCCATACAGAAGAGCACACAGCTGCCCTAGCAGCAGAAGTACAAAGCGGCCTTTTCAATCAGAACCTTCATTCGCCTGTCGAGCCCTCGGACACCCTTAAGAGGATCCGAACTACTCTGCGGCAGGAGAGCTCGGCTCGTCAGGAGCTCGACTAGCAATCCGGCCTCCGTCTCAGTCTCGATCAAGCGGTGGCCTGCATGCCGCGCATACATAACTACGCACTCAAAATTCCATGGGCATCAACGGAGGCATAGCTAGCTTGTGATCCACAACTCGGATCAACCGACATCGGATACACATATACTTTCACTTTTGCTTTTATTCTTTCAGGCTTTAATCCTACAGGCCCCATCGGGTGGTCTGGTTATCGGTCCTCTTGGGTTGTGCTCCCCTCGGAGCACCCCCAGGCGCTGCCTTGGCCCATTGGGTGTCTTATGTTCCAAAAAAATCTCCGTAAAGTTTCATTGCATTTGGACTCCATTTGGTATTGATTTCCTACGATGTAAAAAACATGCAAAAACAGCAACTGGCACTTGACACTATGTCAATAGGTTAGTACCAAAAATGATATAAAATGATTATAAAACATCCAAGATTGACAATATAATAGCATGGTACAATCAAAAATTATAGATACGTTGGATATGTATTAGCATCCCCAAGCTTAACTCATGCTCATCCTCAAGTAGGTATGTGATAAAAACAGATTTTTTGATGTGGAATGCTTCCTAACATGGCGTATAATATTCTTTTCTTTATAGCATGGACATTTGGACTTTTATATTGTTCAAAGCAATAGTCTAGTTTTGACATGATAACTTAAATACTCAAGCATATCAACAAGCAACCATGTCTTTGAAAATATCAACGCTAAAATAAGTTATCCCTAGCCCATCATGCTCAATCATTGATCCATTCATGAAACACACTCGCATATTAACTACACCCAATGCTCAAGTATGATCATAGTGCCTCCTAGTTGGTGCTTTGTAAGAGAAGATGGAGACTCAAATTCAAAAATAAAAATTGCATAAAGTAAAAGAAAGTCCCTTCGCAGAGGGAAGTAGGGATTTGTAGAGGTGCTAGAGCTCAAAGCGAAAAACTTAAAGATAAAAACATTTTGGGAGGTGTGTCCTTCCCACCAACGAAAACGACTTAGAGTTCCCAACACTTTCAATGCTAGATATATTATAGGCGGTTCCCAAACAGAAAATAAAGTTTTATTCCTTCTTCCACCATACTTTCACTTTCCATGGCTAACCGTATCCATGGGTATCTTCCATACCAACACTTTCCAAGGAATTTATTATTTGACAACATAAAGTAAATTCATTTTTCATTTCGGGACTGGGCATTGCTACCTCTTGAGCACTTGCGTTGGTTTTCCCTTGAAGAGGAAAGGGTGATGCAGCAAAGTAGCATAAGTATTTCCCTCAGTTTTTGAGAACCAAGGTATCAATCCAGTAGGAGGCCACGCACGAGTCCCTCACACCTACACAAACAAATAAATCCTCGCAACCAATGCGATAAGGGGTTGTCAATCCCTACACGGTCACTTACGAGAGTGAGATCTCATAGATATGGTAAGATAATATTTTTGGTATTTTTATGATAAAGATGCAAAGTAAAATAAAAGGCAAAGGAAATAAATAAGTATTGGAAGATTAATATGATGGAAGATAGACCAGGGGGCCATAGGTTTCACTAGTGGCTTCTCTCAAGAGCATAAGTATTCACGATGGGTAAACAAATTACTGTTAAGCAATTGACAGAATTGAGCATAGTTATGAGAATATCTAGGTATGGTCATGTATATAGGCATCACATCCGAGACAAGTAGACCGACTCCTGCCTGCATCTACTACTATTACTCCACACATCGACCGCTATCCAGCATGCATCTAGAGTATTAAGTTAAAAACAGAGTAACGCCTTAAGCAAGATGACATGATGTAGAGGGATAAACTCAATGCAATATGATGAAAACCCCATCTTGTTATCCTCGATGGCAACAATATAATACATGCCTTGCTGCCCCTACTGTCATTGGGAAAGGACACCGCAAGTTTGAACCCAAAGCTAAGCACTTCTCCCATTGCAAGAAAAAGATCAATCTAGTAGGCCAAACCAAACTGATAATTCAAAGAGACTTGCAAAGATAACCAATTATACATAAAAGAATTCAGAGAAGATTCAAATATTGTTCATAGATAAACTGCATAAACCCACAATTCATCGGTCTCAACAAACACGCCGCAAAAGAAGATTACATCGAATAGATCTCCACAAGAGAGGGGGAGAACTTTGTATTGAGATCCAAAAAGAGAGAAGAAGCCATCTAGCTAATAACTATGGACCCGTAGGTCTGAGGTAAACTACTCACACTTCATCGGAGGGGCTATGGTGTTGATGTAGAAGCCCTCCATGATCGATGCCCCCTCCGGCGGAGCTCCAGAACAGGCCCCAAGATGGGATCTCGTGGATACAGAAAGTTACGGCGGTGGAATTAGGGTTTTTGCTCCGTATCTGGTAGTTTGGGGGTACGTAGGTATATATATGAGGAAGGAGTACGTCGGTGGAGCAACAGGGGGCCCACGAGGGTGGAGGGCGCGCCTGGGGGGGTAGGCGCGCCCCTACCTCGTGGCCTCCTGGTTGATGTCTTGACGTAGGGTACAAGTCCTCTGGATCATGTTCGTTCCGAAAATCACGTTCCCGAAGGTTTCATTCCGTTTGGACTCCGTTTGATATTCTTTTTCTGCGAAACCCTAAAATAGGCAAAAACAACAATTTTGGGCTGGGCCTCCGGTTAATAGGTTAGTCCCAAAAATAATATAAAAATTAATAATAAAGCCCAATAATCTCCAAAACAGAATATAGTAGCATGGAACAATAAAAAATTATAGATACGTTGGAGACGTATCAAGCATCCCCAAGCTTAATTCCTGCTCGTCCTCGAGTAGGTAAATGATAAAAACAGAATTTTTGATGTGGAATGCTACTTGGCATATTTTCAATGTAATTCTCCTTAATTGTGGTATGAATATTCAGATCCGAAAGATTCAAGATAAAAGTTCAATATTGACATAGAAATAATAATACTTCAAGCATACTAACTAAGCAATTATGTCTCTTCAAAATAACATGGCCAAATAAAGTTATCCCTATAAAATAATATAGTCTGGCTATGCTCTATCTTCACCACACAAAGTATTCAAATCATGCACAACCCCGATGACAAGCCAAGCAATTGTTTCATACTTTTGGTGTTCTCAAACTTTTTCAATCTTCACGCAATACATGAGCGTGAGCCATGGACATAGCACTTTAGGTGGAATAGAATGGTGGTTGTGGAGGAGACAAAAGGGGGGAAGATAGTCTCACATCAACTAGGCGTATGAACGGGCTATGGAGATGCCCATCAATAGATATCAATGTGAGTGAGTAGGGATTGCCATGCAACGGATGCACTAGAGCTATAAGTATATGAAAGCTCAAAAAAGGAACTAAGTGGGTGTGCATCCAACTCGCTTGCTCACGAAGACCTAGGGCATTTTGAGGAAGCCCATCATTGGAATATACAAGCCAAGTTCTATAATTGAAAAATTCCCACTAGTATATGAAAGTGATAACATAGGAGACTCTCTATTATGAAGATCATGGTGCTACTTTGAAGAACACGTGTGGTAAAAGGATAGTAGCATTGTCCCTTCTCTCTTTTTCTCTCATTTTTTTATTTGGGCCTTTTTTATGGCCTCTTTTTTTGTTCGGAGTCTCATCCCGACTTGTGGGGGAATCATAGTCTCCATCATCCTTTCCTCACTTGGGACAATGCTCTAAAAATGATGATCATCACACTTTTATTTACTTACAACTCAGCAATTACAACTCAATACTTAGAAAAAAATATGACTCTATGTGAATGCCTCTGGCGGTGTACCGGGATATGCAATGAATCAAGAGTGACATGTATGAAAGAATTATGAACGGTGGTTTTCCCACAAATACAATGTCAACTACATGATCATGCAAAGCAATATGACAATGATGGAGCGTGTCATAGTAAACGGAACGGTGGAAAGTTGCATGGCAATATATCTCGGAATGGCTATGGAAATGCCATGATAGGTAGGTATGGTGGCTGTTTTAAGGAAGGTATATGGTGGGTGTATGATACCGGCGAAAGGTGCGCGGTATTAGAGAGGCTAGCAAAGGTGGAAGGAAGAAAAGTGTGTATGATCCATGGACTCAACCTTAGTCATAAAGAACTCATATACTTATTGCAAAAATCTACAAGTTATCAAAGCAAAGTATTACACGCATGCTCCGAGAGGGATAGATTGGTAGGAAAAGACCATCACTCGTCCCCGACCGCCAATCATAAGGAAGACAATCAATAAATAAATCATGCTCCGACTTCATCACATAACGGTTCACCATACGTGCATGCTACGGGAATCACAAACTTTAACACAAGTATTCTTTGAATTCACAACTACTCAACTAGCATGACTCTAATATTACCATCTCCATATCTCAAAACAATTATCAAGTATCAAACTTCTCACAGTATTCAACACACTCATAAGAAAATTTTATTAATCTTGAATGCCTAACATAATTAAAGCAAATTACCATGCTGTTTTGTAGGTCTCTCAAAATAATCTAAGTGAAGCATGAGAGAACAATAGTTTCTATAAAACAAATCCACCGACGTGCTCTAAAAGATATAAGTGAAACACTAGAGCAAAAACTATATAACTCAAAAGATATAAGTGAAGCACATAGAGTATTCTAACAATTTCCGAATCATGTGCGTCTCTATTAAAAGGTGTGTAAAGCAAGGATGATTGTGTAAAACTAACAAATAAGGACTCAAATAATACAATACGCCCCAAACAAAACACATATCATGTGGTAAATAAAAATATAGCTCCAAGTAAAGTTACCGATGGAAGTAGACGAAAGAGGGGATGCCTTCCGGGGCATCCCCAAGATTTGGCTTTTAGGTGTCCTTAGATTATCTTGGGGTTGCCATGGGCATCCCCAAGCTCACTCTCTTGCCACTCCTTGTTCCATAATCCATCAAATCTTTACCCAAAACTTGAAAACTTCACAACACAAAACTTAAAGTAGAAAATCTCGTAAGCTCCGTTAGCGAAAGAAAACAAAACACCACTTCAAAGTACTGTAATTAACTCATTCTTTATTTATATTGGTGTTAAACCTACTGTATTCCAACTTCTCTATGGTTTATAAACTATTTTACTAGCCATAGATTCATCAAAATAAGCAAACAACACACGAAAAACAGAATTTGTCAAAAACAGAACACTCTGTAGTAATCTGTAGCTAACGCAAGATTTGGAACCCCAAAAATTCTAAAATAAATTGCTGGACGTTAGGAATTTATCCATTAATCATCTTCAAAAAGAATTAACTAAATATCACTTTCCAAATAAAAATGGCAGCAATTGTCGTCAGCGCTAAAGTTTCTGTTTTTTACAGCAAGATTAAAAAGACTTTCCCCAAGTCTTCCCAACGGTTCTACTTGGCACAAACACTAATTAAACACAAAAAACACAACCAAAACAGAGGCTAGATAATTTATTTATTACTAAACAGGAGCAAAAAGCAAGGAATAAAAATAAAATTGGGTTGCCTCCCAAGAAGCGCTATCGTTTAACGCCCCTAGTTAGGCAAAAAAATAAACAAGGATAGATCTAGGTATTGCCATCTTTGGAAGGCAATCCATACGTGGCTATCATAAGAAATTCATAAGGTAACTTAATTTTATTTCTAGGGAAGTGTTCAATGTCTTTCCTTAACGGAAATTGGAATCTAATATTTCCTTCCTTCATATCAATAATTGTTCCGATCGTTCTAAGGAAAGGTCTACCAAGAATAATAGGACATGAAGGATTGCAATCGATATCAAGAACAATAAAATCTACGGGCACATAGTTCCTATTTGCAACAATAAGAACATCATTAATTCTTCCCATAGGTTTCTTAATAGTGGAATCCGCAAGGTGCAAGTTTAAAGAGCAATCATCAAAATCACGGAAACCTAACAAATCACACAAAGTCTTTGGAATCGTCGAAACACTAGCACCCAAATCACACAAAGCATAGCATTAATGATCTTTAATTTTAATTTTAATAGTAGGTTACCACTCATCATAAAGTTTTATAGGGATAGGAACTTCCAACTCAAGTTTTTCTTCATAAGATTGCATCAAAGCATCAACGATATGTTTAGTAAAAGCTTTATTTTGACTATAAGCATGAGGAGAATTTAGAACGGATTGCAACAAGGAAATACAATCTATCAAAGAGCAATTATCATAATTAAATTCCTTGAAATCCAAAATAGTGGGTTCATTAATATTTAAAGTTTTGAATTCTTCAATCCCACTTTTAACAATTTTAGCATCAAGATCTAAAGACTCTGAATTCTTGGAACGCCGTCTAGGTAAAGGTGGATCATATTCAGTCCCATCATTATTAAGATTCATATTGCAAAACAAAGATTTAATAGGGGACACATCAATAACTTTTAGATCTTCATCTTTATTATCATGGAAACTAGAAGAACACGCTTTTATAAAGCAATCTTTCTTAGCACGCATCCTAGCGTTTCTTTCTTTGCACTCATCAATGGAAATTCTCATGGATTTGAGAGACTCATTGATACCATGCTTAGGTGGAATAGATCTAAGTTTCAAAGAATCAACATCAAGAGAAATTCTATCAACATTCCTAGCCAACTCATCAATCTTAAGCAATTTTTCTTCAATCAAAGCATTGAAATTCTTTTGCAAAGTAATAAATTCTTCAATATTAGATTCAAAATCAGAGGGCATCTTATTATAATTTCCATAAGAATTGTTGTAGGAATTACCATAATTATTAGAGGAATTACTAGGATACGGCCTAGGATTAAAGTTTCCTCTATACGCGTTGTTGCGAAAATTATTCCTACCAACAAAATTCACATCCATAGATTCGTTATTATTCTCAATCAAAGTAGACAAATGCATATCATTAGGATCAGAAGAAACACTTTTATTAGCAAATAATTTCATAAGTTCATCCATCTTTCCACTCAAAACATTAATTTCTTCTACCGCATGCACTTTCTTATTAGTAGATCTTTTAGTGTGCCATTGAGAATAATTAACCATAATATTATCTAGGATTTTAGTAGCTTCTCCTAAAGTGATTTCCATAAAAGTGCCTCCCGCGGCCGAATCTAAAAGATTTCTAGAAGCAAAATTCAATCAGGCATAAAAGTTTTGTATAATCATCCACAAATTCAAACCATGTGTAGGGCAATTACGTATCATTAATTTCATCCTCTCCCAAGCTTGTGCAACATGTTCATGATCAAGTTGCTTAAAATTCATAATATCGTTTCTAAGAGAGATGATCTTAGCGGGAGGGAAATACTTAGAGATAAAAGCATCTTTGCACTTATTCCACGAATCAATACTATTTTTAGGCAAAGATGAAAACCAAGCTTTAGCACGATCTCTAAGCGAAAAAGGAAATAGCTTCAATTTAACAATATCATTGTCCACATCTTTCTTATTTTGCATATCACACAAATCAACGAAGCTATTTAGACGGGTAGCGGCATCTTCACTAGGAAGGCCAGCGAATTGATCTTTCATGACAAGATTCAACAAAGCAGCATTAATTTCACAAGATTCAACATCGATAAGAGGAGCAATCGGAGTGCTAAGGAAATCATTGTTGTTGTTATTGGTAAAGTCACACAATTTAGTATTATCTTGAGGCATCGTGACAAGCAAGCAATCCAACACACGAGCAAACAAGAAACAGACAAAAAGAGGCAAATAGAGAAAGAGAGGGAGGATGGAGAGAGAGGGCGAATAAAACGGCAAGGGTGAAGTGGGGGAGAGGAAAACAAGAGGCAAATGGCAAATAATGTAATGCGGGAGATAATGTTTTGTGGTGGTTACTTGGTATGTTGACTTTTGCGTAGGCCTCCCCGGCAACGGCGCCAGAAATCCTTCTTGCTACCTCTTGAGCACTTGCGTTAGTTTTCCCTTGAAGAGGAAAGGGTGATGCAGCAAAGTAGCGTAAGTATTTCCCTCAGTTTTTGAGAACCAAGGTATCAATCCAGTAGGAGGCCAAGCACGAGTCCCTCGCACCTACACAAACAAATAAATCCTCGCAACCAACACGATAAGGGGTTGTCAATCCCTACACGGTCACTTATGAGAGTGAGATTTGATAGATATGGTAAGATAATATTTTTGGTATTTTTATGATAAATATGCAAAGTAAAATAAAAGGCAAAGGAAATAAATAAATATTGGAAGATTAATATGATGGAAGATAGACCCCGGGGCCATAGGTTTCACTAGTGGCTTCTCTCAAGAGCATAAGTATTCACAGTGCGTAAACAAATTACTGTTGAGAAATTGACACAATTGAGCATAGTTATGAGAATATCTAGGTATGATCATGTATATAAGCATCACGTCCGAGACAAGTAGACCGACTCCTGCCTGCATCTACTACTATTACTCCACACATCGACCGCTATCCAGCATGCATCTAGAGTATTAAGTTCATAAGAAGAGAGTAACGCTTTAAGCAAGATGACATGATGTAGAGGGATAAACTCACGCAATATGATGAAAACCCCATCTTGTTATCCTCAATGGCAACAATACAATACGTGCCTTGCTGCCCCTACTGTCACTGGGAAAGGACACCGCAAGATTGAACCCAAAGCTAAGCACTTCTCCCATTGCAAGAAAGATCAATCTAGTAGGCCAAACCAAACTGATAATTCAAAGAGACTTGCAAAGATAACCAATCATACATAAAAGAATTCAGAGAAGATTCAAATATTGTTCATAGATAAACTTGATCACAAACCCACAATTCATCGGTCTCAACAAACACACCGCAAAAGAAGATTACACCGAATAGATCTCTACAAGAGAGGTGGAGAACTTTGTATTGAGATCCAAAAAGAGAGAAGAAGCCATCTAGCTAACAACTATGGACCCGTAGGTCTGAGGTAAACTACTCACACTTCATCGGAGGGGGCTACGATGTTGATGTAGAAGCCCTCCGTGATCGATGCCCCTCCGGCGGAGCTCCGGAACAGGCCCCAAGATGGGATCTCGTGGATATAGAAAGTTACGGCGGTGGAATTAGTGTTTTTGCTATGTATCTGGTAGTTTGGGGGTACGTAGGTATATATAGGAGGAAGGAGTATGTTGGTGGAGTAACAGGGGGGCCACAAGGGTGGATGGCGCGCCTGGGGGGTAGGCGCGCCCTCCTACCTCGTGGCCTCCTGGTTGATGTCTTGACGTAGGGTCCAAGTCCTTTGGATCATGTTCGTTCCGAAAATCATGTTCCCGAAGGTTTCATTCCGTTTGGACTCCGTTTGATATTCTTTTTCTGCGAAACCCTAAAATAGGCAAAAACAACAATTCTGGGCTAGGCCTCCGGTTAATACGTTAGTCCCAAAAATAATATAAAAGTGTATGATAAAGCCCAATAATGTCCAAAATAGAATATAATATAGCATGGAATAATCAAAAATTATAGATACGTTGGAGACGTATCAGGCATCCCTAATACCTTTGCCTTACTCTCGTGCAATGACAAGTGAATAAACACTCATCGTGAGAATAACTCATCTAGCATGGAAAATATTAGCCACCCCTCACCGCTCCGCGAGCGGAACGAACACACAAAAGAGAAGTTTATTTTGAAAATTAGAGATGGCACATACAAATTTGCTTAGAATGGCAAAGTAATACCGCATATAGGTAGATATAGTGGACTCATGTGGCAAAATTGGTTTAAAGGTTTTTGGATGCACAAGTAGTGATCATACTTAATGCAAAATGAAGGCTAGCAAAAGATTGAGAAGCGACCAATGAAGAAATGAATAATCTGATAAGCTAGCATTAAGCATAATTAACACCGAATAATGCACCACAAGTAGGATATAATTTCATTGCATAATTATTGACTTTCATACTTGCATAGGGAATCACAAACCTTAACACCAATATTCTTACTAAAGCATAATTATTCATCAACATAACTCACATATCACATCATCATATCTCAAAACTATTACTAAGAATGAAGTTTATTTTGTCCAATGATCTTCATGGAAGTTTTTATTATATCCTTCTTGGATATCTATCATTTTGGGACTAATTTTCATGTGTTGCTTTCGATAATCTCAAACAAATATAAGTGAAGATCATGAGTGTAACATCCCAAATTTTCAATTTGGAATGTTATACATTAGATCATCATGCATATCATATTTTATTTTGCATTTTGGTTGATCCTAGAAATTCTACGCAACTCAATGACCCACGGAGAGAGTTGGGGATTTCGTTATTTTCATATTTGAGTTTTCTCAAATTCTGAGAATAGGATCATTTGATTTTATTTATTTTATCATCAATTATTTCTATTACAAAAATATGAGAGAGGGAATAAAATGACTTTCCCAAAATAAAGAAATATTGAGGATTTAATAATAAAATCAAATAAGATTTTATTTCGGAGTTTTTCGGAGTTTTATTTGAATTTAGGAAAAAAGTGCGTTTTTCCAAATTGCATTTAGGCCCCAAATAAATGTTCACCTTGTGCGGCTTTATTTTAGAAGCCTGTGAAAATTTATTTCGGAATTTTTGGAGTTCGTTTAGTATTTCTTTTTATTTTTCTTCCGAGCGGAATTAATAAAAAAAATGCGAACCGACCTACGGGCCGTGTCCGACTAGGACTCCGGCCCAAGGGGGGGCTTTATAAGCCGGGGCAGCCCACCCCGAGGGAAACCCTAGCCGCCGCCGCCGCGCCGCCGCCGCCGTGCGCCGCCGCCGCTGCCGCCGCCGCTGGATCCCGCCGCCGAGGTTCATCGCGCCTCGTTTTCCGTGCCGAAAAAAAGAGAAAAAATAATCGTCGTTTTTCTTTTTCTCGGATTAAATCCGCGATTTTTCTGATCGCGATTCCTGATCCGATTTTCGTTTTAGTATAACATTTTGCTCGTTTATCGGAATCAGGCGACTCAAGCGCCTAGGGATTCGTCTCGAAACCCTCTATCCGTTTAACCAACTTAAACAAGATTTTGCTACTGTAAAATTTTCCCTAGATCCAGGTTACTAGAACGAAGTTGTTTTCTTTCGCCGTTTGACTTCCGTTGCTTTGTTCGATTTGATTCTTTTTGCCAACCGGAGTTCTTAAGTTGAACCTTCTGGTTAGATCTCTTATTTGAGTTTTAGCTATGCATTAGATGAGTACTTATTGTATTCTTGTTTGTTTGTTTGCGATAGAGTACCCGGAGAGCGCCGCCTGTTACTTTGAATCGTTAGGCTTCGCGGATCATCAGCACGGCAAGTAACACTTTGATCATACCTTTTCTACTACCCAGTTTTATTGCATTAGATCAATCCTCACACATTGCATGATTAGGATCTAATTAAATTGTGGGATGGGAAGTAGATGAGGTAGTACCAATTACCTCTTATTATCAAACCTTTGGGAGTTACTTCTACGTTGCTTATAATGCCATGCTATGCTAGTAGACGTGGATTGGGTGAGTGATATCCATGACAGATGTGAGATTGTTAATTAATGGTTTATCTAAGGTGGAAACTTAAACACACATCTGGGTGGATTGAGGCACCTGGGTATTCCAGGACTTGCCTGTTTTCTTTTGGACCGCCACCCAGGCTCAAAGGGATCATGAGACTATTCATACTAGAAACTTCCGTGTGCAGCTACAAGCTATTATGGGCTCTAGCATAGTTGACTAAGTTGTCGAACTCTTACAGTGGTATACTAGTAGATGTAGGGGATGTAGGTGGTACGGTCTACCCGATCGTAAGGTGCTAGCGCTTCTTAAAGACTATGTCTCGGTCATCCGTCTTCTCAAACACCATGTAGTGCGAGAAACCAAACGGAGGCGATCGAGTCTTGTGGGGAAAAGTGCGCAAACCTCTACAGAGTGTAACAAACTAATCATGGTTAGCCGTGTCCCCGGTTATGGACATCTTGAGTATCTAGTACCTGGATTTTCATGTGAATCTCAACATGTTACTCTAAATTAATTTTGCTGGGTTATGTTTAATGATGATGCTTAATTGGGATTGAGAATGCTGTCAACCATTCTCAATGTTTAACAACCACCATGATAGTAATTAAATTTTATTCCTTTGCAGTAGGGAAAAATTGGCTTTACGCAAAACTGTAACCATGGAGCTTTCCACCAGCCAAATATGCATATAGTATAGCTGTTTCATTCCATTACTCTCTATGTGTTACCTTGCCAGCATATTCCATGTGCTGACCCGTTTTCGGGCTGCAACGTTAATGTTGCAGACTTTTCAGACGATGATTAAGGAGTTTTTAGGTCGTGGTTCTATACTCAGTGATGCCGTTGGAGTTGATGGACTCACTTATCTTCCAAGCCTTCTGCTGTTATCGTTATTAGATGGCCTTAAGCCATATTTATTGTAACAAGTTCTCTTATGAGACACTCGATGTAATAAGTGTGTGATTGCTACTCTACTATAAATCCTCCGAGTACTGTGTGGTGTCAGCATTACTGATCCAGGGATGACACCGGAGCACAGAGATCAGACTGTTTGAGGTCTGGTCGCTACAGAGATGGTATCAGAGCACACGCTGACTGTAGGACACGACCACTAAGCACAAGACCTAGATCACTATTCACTCTCTTCTCTTCTGACCTCTCATCTTTTCTACTCTTTAGGATGGCGGATGCAAGGAACAAGTTCATGCAACCGGATGAAGATACACCCTTTGGGCGTCACTTGAAGGAAGTCACTAGATACCTGAACATAGGAGTACCAAGCTTCACGGGAACCTACAACGCCACTTTACCTGAAGAAGAGCGCTGGATGATTCAAGTTCAAGTTCCAGGAAGGACGTTCATGCCAGTCACTGAGCCCATAGAGTTTTCTTTTGATCCACCAACGTGGAGTCTAGGAAAGAGCATGGCAGCTCACATCGCCATGGGACACATTAAAGAAGTCTACCGCAAGGATCTCAAGGATACTATCTACCAGAATTGTGGGTGCCGAGATGAACACTGGGAGATGATCAGCACGAGGAAGGATAGATCAATTGTAGCTTTTATCCAGGAGCTAAACCAGCACATTCGACGACAGGAGAACCAGATGTGCGCCGACATGATAGATCTGAAGAAGGCTAAGACTAGAATCAAGGAACTGGAGGAAGAACTCGAGGCTACACGTGAAGATTATGAAGAGGAAATTGAAGTATTGGTGGAGAAGAATGACGACCTGATCAAGAAGATTGGGATATTTATGGGAGACCCTACGCCAGTAGATGAAGACGAAGAACCCAAGGAGATTAGCTCGGAAGACTACATCATCATCGACGGCACCGACTCGGAAGCTGATAGCAGCGATGATGACTATGTTGATGAAGCTGGAGCAGATATCATGGAGTCTACGACCGTAGAATATTTCTAGTAGACCACCTCATCAGTAGTAGTAGTCCACCATCTAAATATAGTAGCCCGAGCACTTTTGCGATAAATAGATCGATTGTATGCCCTTGATTGATTAAATGAAGTGAATTGTTTGTTTTGCCTCATGTGCATATGGGTAGTGTTTTGTCTTTAGACCCCCTCTATTCCTATATCTCATCTTTTCTAAACCCTCAAATGCCTCCGAGACGTGACCCCGGATTTGCCTTTCCACCGGAGCTCACCCAGTTGATCCAGCAGCAGAACACATTGATGCAGTTGCTAGTCCAGAATCAGAATCAGGGGAACAACAACAACAACCCACCACCACCACCACCTGTTGACCACTTAGCCCATTTTCTTAGGCTGAATCCGCCGGTGTTTTCCAGTAGCACCGAGCTGATAGTAGCAGATGATTGGCTCCGCAAGACAGCTAGGGAGTTGACCACAGCAGGATGCACAGATGCGGAGAAGGTGAAGTTTGCCGCACATCAGTTAGAAGGACCCGCAGCATCATGGTGGGAGAATTTCACAGCCACTTTCCCAGTTGACACTCTCACATGGGACCAGTTTCAGCAGGCTTTTCGTACTGCCCATGTTTCAGCAGGAGCTATGGCCATGAAGAAGCATGAGTTTCGCAACTTGCGCCAAGGAGGACGGACAGTTGGCCAGTATGTAGAGGAATTTAGTAAGCTAGCACGTTATGCCCCAGATGACATCGCTATGGATGCAGCTAAGCAGGAGAAGTTTCTGGAAGGACTGAATGATGAGTTGAGCATGCAGTTGATGGTAGCCACCTTCAACAACTACCAGGAGTTGGTAGATTGTGCTCTTATGATTGAAGGGAAGCAGCAGCAGACTGAGAACCGCAAGAGGAAGTATGGACAAGGAAAGTACAATTCAGGAGCTCAGCAGAAGCCACGTTTTACCCCTAGACCGGGAGGACATTTTCAGCATACCCATGGAGGAGGTAGCTCACACAATCACAATGGCACCAAGAATGGTAATGGAAATGGAGGAAGCAATGGCCAGAATTGCACCAACCCATCAACCCCAGCCAAGAAGGACCTAAGCCAAGTCACTTGCTTTAAGTGTCAGAAGACCGGACATTATGCCAATGAATGTCCTGAAGGCCAAAATGGCAATGGAAGTTCTGGGAAGAAGCCGAACCCTTTCAACAGGGGACAGGTGAACCACGTTAGCGTGGAGGAGGTTGAAGCTCAGCCCGATGCAGTAATAGGTAAGTTTTTGGTTAAGTCATTTACTGCACTCGTTCTTTTTGATACTGGTGCATCACATTCATACATCTCAAGGGGATTTGTGGATAAGTATAACCTATCAACCCAAGCCTTTAGGTCACCCATGTTAGTAACCTCGCCCGGAGCAGAATATATGGCTAGTCGATGGTGTGATCGGTTACCATTAAGGATTGGTAATTATGTTTTTCCCTCAGACCTAATAGTATTGGAATCTCAAGGATTGGATGTGATATTAGGCATGGATTGGTTATCAAAGTATGAAGGGAATATTGAATGTGCTAGTAAGTCAATTTTTCTTACCACCCCAGAAGGGAGAAGGATCAAGTATGTATCCGGCATGTGCCAAAGAGGACTCAAGTAAATTGCCTAACAGGAGTTGTGCAGGAGGAAGTACCAGTGGTAAGGGATTTTCCGGATGTATTTCCAAAGGAGTTGCCAGGCATGCCACTGGATAGAGATATTGAGTTTTTGATTGAGCTATTGCCAGGCACAGGTCCAATATCAAAGAGACCATATAGGATGCTAGCAAAGGATTTGGTGGAAATTAAGAAGCAGATTAAGGAGTTACTGGATAAAGGATATATTCGCCCAAGTTCTTCACCTTGGGGATCGCCAGTACTTCTAGTGGAGAAGAAGGATGGATCGTTAAGGATGGTTGTTGATTATCGAGGATGGAATGAAGTAACGATCAAAAACAAGTACCCACTACCAATGATCAATGATATGTTTGATCGATTGCAAGGAGCTAAGGTATTTTCCAAGATCGATCTGCGATCAGGATACCACCAGTTGAAGATTCGAGAACAGGATATTCCGAAGACAACTTTTACCACCAGGTATGGGCTGTATGAGTATACCGTTATGTCATTTGGTCTGACTAACGCACCTGCCTATTTTATGAACATGATGAACAAAGTGTTTATGGAGTTTTTGGATAAGTTCATCATAGTGTTCATTGATGACATTCTGGTTTATTCGAAGAATGAAGAGGAAAATAAGGAGCATTTGCATTTGGTACTTGGAAAGCTCAGAGAACATCAACTATATGCCAAGTTCAGCAAATGTGAGTTTTGGTTGAAGGAAGTAGGATTCCTTGGATATGTTATATCTGGAGAAGGTATAGCATTAGATCCCGCGAAAGTTGAAACTGTGACCAAGTCGGAAGCCCCAACAACAGTTGGAGAGATCCGGAGTTTTATTGGACTCGCAGGATACTACCGGAGATTTATTGAGAATTTCTCAAAGATTTCGAAGCCTATGACTGAGTTGTTGAAGAAGGATACCAAGTTCATATGGACAGAGGAATGTGAGGCTAGTTTCCAGGAGTTGAAGAAACGCTTAGTTACCTCACCAGTATTGATCTTGCCAGACCAGACCAAAGATTATGAGGTGTATTGCGACGCTTCACGTCGAGGACTTGGAGCAGTGCTTATGCAGGAAGGGAGAGTTGTTTCATATGCCTCAAGACAACTGAAGCCTCATGAGTTGAATTATGCCATGCATGATTTGGAGTTAGCAGCCGTAGTGCATGCATTGAAGACATGGAGACATTTCCTCATTGGAAATCATTGTGAGGTGTACACGGATCATAAGAGTTTGAAGTACATTTTCATGCAGAAGGAGTTGAATCTCAGACAAAGGAGATGGTTGGAGCTTATCAAGGATTATGATATGAAATTGCATTATCATCATGGAAAGGCTAATGTAGTAGCTGACGCATTAAGCCATAAGAGCCATGTCAATACATTAATGACGGGAGAAATAACCAAGGGAGTTAGCCGAAAATCTTCGTGAACTATGTTTGGAAATAGTTCCGAGAGGTTATGTAGCAGCATTGGATATTCAGTCAACTTTGATGGATAAAATCAGGGAAGCTCAGAAAGCTAACAAAGAGATTGCCGCTATAAAGGAGAAACTTAGTAAAGGAAAAGCTAAAGGATTTCGTGAGGATGAGCACGACACCCTATGGTTTGAAGACCGTGTTTACGTGCCCAATGACCCGGAGATCAGGAAGTTGATACTGCAAGAGGCACACGACTCACCATATTCGATTCACCTAGGAAACACCAAGATGTATTTGGATTTGAAGGATATTTTCTGGTGGACCGGAATGAAGAAGGATATTGCGGAGTATGTAGCAGTTTGTGATGTATGCCAGAGAGTAAAGGCGGAGCATCAGAAGCCAGCAGGATTGTTACAACCATTGCCGATACCCGAATGGAAGTGGGATAAGTTAGGCATGGATTTTATCACGGGATTGCCCAGGACTCGTTCAGGCTATGACTCGATTTGGGTTGTAGTTGATCGATTGACGAAAGTAGCTCATTTCATCCCAGTAAAGACCACTTATACCAGTGCTAAGTTGGCAAAGATATACATGACCAGGATCGTATGTCTGCATGGAATTCCAAGGAGTATCATATCAGATAGAGGAACCCAGTTTACCTCAAAGTTCTGGAAGTAGTTGCACGAAACTTTGGGTACCAGGCTAGAATTCAGTACAGCTTTTCATCCATAGACAGATGGATAAACCGAGAGAGTCAATCAGATTTTGGAGGATATGCTGAGAGCTTGTGCGCTAGATTATGGATCTAGTTGGGACGATAATTTTCCATATGCAGAATTCTCTTACAACAACAGTTACCAAACCAGTTTGAAGATGGCCCCTTTCGAAGCTTTGTACGGAAGGAGGTGCAGGACACTGTTATCGTGGGACGAAGTTGGAGACCGCCAGTTGTTTGGTCCTGACTTGATTATAGAGTCTGAACAGAAGGTGAAGTTGAGTCGCGATAGGCTCAAGGTAGCCCAGTCCAGACAGAAAAGTTATGCAGATTCTAAACACAAGGAGACAGTTTACGAAGTCGGAGATAGAGCTTATCTTTGAGTATCTCCACTTCGGGGAACAAAGCGTTTTGGAGTTAAAGGGAAGTTAGCGCCATGATTTGTAGGACCATATCGAGTTTTAGAGCGTATGGGAGAAGTGGCCTACAAGTTGGAATTGCCCGAAGGATTGTCAGGAGTACATGATGTGTTCCACGTTTCTCAGTTAAAAAAAATGTCACACGGAGATGGCTGACATACCGTTGAGAGATACAGTGCCTTTGGAAACTATTCAGTTGGATAACGATTTGACCTACGAGGAGAAACCAGTCAAGATTCTCGAGTTTGCCAGTCGAGTCACTCGCAGCAAGGTTATCAATTTTTGCAAAGTTCAGTGGAGCCACCACACGGAGGATGAAGCCACCTGGGCGCGAGAGGAAGATTTGCTCAAAGACCACCCTCACCTATTTTCTAGCCAACCCGAATCTCGAGGGCGAGATTCATCTTAAGGGGGGTAGGTTTGTAACATCCCAAATTTTCAATTTGGAATGTTATACATTAGATCATCATGCATATCATATTTTATTTTGCATTTTGGTTGATCCTAGAAATTCTACGCAACTCAATGACCCACGGAGAGAGTTGGGGATTTCGTTATTTTCATATTTGAGTTTTCTCAAATTCTGAGAATAGGATCATTTGATTTTATTTATTTTATCATCAATTATTTCTATTACAAAAATATGAGAGAGGGAATAAAATGACTTTCCCAAAATAAAGAAATATTGAGGATTTAATAATAAAATCAAATAAGATTTTATTTCAGAGTTTTTCGGAGTTTTATTTGAATTTAGGAAAAAAGTGCGTTTTTCAAAATTGCATTTAGGCCCCAAATAAATGTTCACCTTGTGCGGCTTGATTTTAGAAGCCCGTGAAAATTTATTTCGGAATTTTTGGAGTTCGTTTAGTATTTCTTTTTATTTTTCTTCCGAGCGGAATTAATAAAAAAAATGCGAACCGACCTACGGGCCGTGTCCGACTAGGTCTCCGGCCCGAGGGGGGGCTTTATAAGCCGGGGCAGCCCACCCCGAGGGAAACCCTAGCCGCCGCCGCCGCGCCGCCGCCGACGTACGCCGCCGCCGCCGCCGGATCCTGCCGCCGAGGTTCGTCGCTCCTCGTTTTCCGTGCCGAAAAAAGAGAAAAAAAATCGGCGTTCGTCGTTTTTCTTTTTCTCGGATTAAATCCGCGATTTTTCTGATCGCGATTCCTGATCCGATTTTCGTTTTACTATAACTTTTCGCTCATTTATCGGAATCAGGTGATTCAAGCGCCTAGGGATTTGTCTCAAAACCCTCTATCCGTTTAACCAACTTAAACAAGATTTTGCTACTGTAAAATTTGCCCTAGATCCAGGTTACTAGAACGAAGTTGTTTTCTTTCGCCGTTTGACTTTCGTTGCTTCGTTCGATTTGATTCTTTTTGCCAACCGGAGTTCTTAAGTTGAACCTTCTGGTTAGATCTCTTATTTGAGTTTTACCTATGCATTAGATGAGTACTTATTGTATGCTTGTTTGTTTGTTTGCGATAGAGTACCCAGAGTGCGCCACCTGTTACCTCGAATCGTTAGGTTTCGCGGATCATCAGCAAGGCAAGTAACACTTTGATCATACCTTTTCTACTACCCAGTTTTATTGCATCAGATCAATCCTCACACATTGCATGATTAGGATCTAATTATATTATGGGATGGGAAGTAGATGAGGTAGTACCTATTACCTCTTATTATCAAACCTTTGGGAGTTACTTCTACGTTTGCTTATAATGCCATGTTACGCTAGTAGACGTGGATTGGGTGAGTGATATCCATGACAGATGTGAGATTGTTAATTAATGGTTTATCTAAGGTGGAAACTTAAACACACATCTGGGTGGATTGAGGCACCTGGGTATTCCAGGACTTGCCTGTTTTCTTTTGGACCGCCACCCAGGCTCAAAGAGATCATGAGACTATTCATACTAGAAACTTTCGTGTGCAGCCACAAGCTATTATGGGCTCTAGCATAGTTGACTAAGTTGTCGAACTCTTACAGTGGTAGACTAGTAGATGTAGGGGATGTAGGTGGTACGGTCTACCCGATCGTAAGGTGCTAGCGCTTCTGAAAGACTATGTCTCGGTCATCCGTCTTCTCAAACACCATGTAGTGCGAGAAACCAAACGGAGGCGATCGAGTCTTGTGGGGAAAAGTGCGCAAACCTCTGCAGAGTGTAATAAACTAATCATGGTTAGCCATGTCCCCGGTTATGGACATCTTGAGTATCTAGTACCTGGATTTTCATGTGAATCTCAACATGTTACTCTAAATTAATTTTGTTGGGTTATGTTTAATGATGATGCTTAATTGGGATTGAGAATGCTGTCAACCATTCTCAATGTTTAACAACCACCATGATAGTAATTAAATTTTATTCCTTTGCAGTAGGGAAAAATTGGCTTTACGCAAAACTGTAACCATAGAGCTTTCCACCAGCCAAATATGCATATAGTATAGCTGTTTCATTCCATTACTCTCTATGTGTTACCTTACCAGCATATTCCATGTGCTGACCCGTTTTCGGGCTGCAACGTTAATGTTGCAGACTTTTCAGACGATGATTAAGGAGTTTTTAGGTCGTGGTTCTATACTCAGTGATGCCGTTGGAGTTGATGGACTCACTTATCTTCCAAGCCTTCCGCTGTTACCGTTATTAGATGGCCTTAAGCCATATTTATTGTAATAAGTTTTCTTATGAGACACTCGATGTAATAAGTGTGTGATTGCTACTCTGCTATAAATCCTCCGAGTACTGTGTGGTGTCAGCATTACTGATCCAGGGATGACACCGGAGCACAGAGATCAGACTGTTTGAGGTCTGGTCGCTACAATGAGCATAACATTTCTTTCTCTCAAATTAATTTAAGTGAAGCAAGAGAGAATTTCTTGAAAATTTTAATAACTCTCAAATAAATCTAAGTGAAACAAGAGAGCATTTCTTCAAAAATACTAAAGCACACCGTGCTCAAAAAGATATAAGGAAGCACTAGAGCAAGTCCATAACTCATAAAAATTTAAGTGAAGCATAGAGAGCAATTCTAACAAGTCATGACATAATTTTGTCTCTCTCAAATAGGTGTGTCCAATAAGGAATCAAGACTTAAAACAAAAAATAAAACAAGCAAAGACTCATATCATACAAGAATCTCCAAGCAAAACACATAGTATGTGACGAATAAAATTATAGCTTCGAGTAAAATACCGATGGTCGTTACCCGAAAGAGGGGATGCCACTTGGGGGCATCCCCAAGCTTAGTTGTCTGCTCTCTTTTGGATAATAGCTTGGGATGTCGGGGCATCCCCAAGCTTAGGCTCTTCTTACTCCTTATTCCTTTGTCCATCGTAAGATAACCCAAAACTTGAAAACTTTTGTTGACACCAGATTTTAGCACGGTCAAGAACTTAATTAAGATGGCCTCAAATGGAGAAGTGCTAAAAGTGAGAAAGTTCTGTATCGTCAAAAGCAGAAACTTTGATATTTGGGCCATAGCCATACAGTCTCATCTCTAAGGCCGAAGTTGTGTTCGAAGTACTCAGATTTTGTATTCAGAACACTATTTGGCTGATTACAACCCCAAGATGGCCCCATATGAGAAAAGTTTCTACACAGATTGTCTTCGTCTCGTCGAAACGATCGATTTTGATATAAAACGTCTAAATCGGAGTTCCTATGCAAAACTTAGAGCCAAAATGGTGTGCTGCATAAGTCTGCCTCGGAAGTTCCGGGCAAAACATCCAGGGAGGTTCCGGGCTAAACAGAGAGTTCGCACGCGGTTCGCCCCGAAAGCTGGAATTTCAATATTATTTGCAGATTTGCGGGCCAGAATTAAATTTCAAGATGACCTCGGATGAAAAAGTGATCAACTGAAGAGTTTTTCTCCATTGCAAGATATACGACTTTGCTTTTTGGACCATCGCGATCCGAGGCCATGTGTGATCTGCAAAAGCTGTACAAGAGGGCTACTTGATGTAATTTTAGCCCGGAAGTTCCGACCCTTGTAGTCCGACTTAGGTTAACTTTTGATGTTTTGGACGAGATTAGAGTCCTTTTCTTGTACGGAAAGTCCAGCCGCCTCATATATATGTAAGGGGTGATGGCTGATTGAATAACAACACACAATCGAACAATCAATCTACTTTTTACCCTAGTTTTACATCTCTCCCTTGTTCTTTCTCTCTCGTTCTTCGTCTGTTCTTCGTTGAAGGGAAGCGATCCTCGAGGCTCTAGGGGCGGGCGAACCGACCTAGGGCAGCCCATAGCCGCCGCGCGTCCAGACGGGGTCCCTCCCGGGCGCGTGGGGTTTCGGGTCCTGAAAAGCGCCCGCTGGATTGCTTGCGTACCGCGCTTCCGGACGGGGCTCCTTCGACGTGAGCTGCGGTGCACCACCCTCGGTGTTGGAGGTACATGGCGACGTGTTCGTGTGTGAATACACTTTTTGGCGACTCCGCTGGGAACTAAAGATCAAAAATCATCATCAACCATGTCTAATCTCCCCAAGCCCTTAGAAGTTAGCGCTGATAACATCATTAAGCCCGGTCTTGATGAACTATAGGATGAACATCGCCAAGCCTATGAAGCGGGCAAGAAGCAGCGTGAAGAGGCTTTTGAGGTGCTCAAGAAGAAGCGCGAGGAGGAGGATTTGGAAGCATTTCTTTCAAGTTTCAAGAAGGACCGTCAAGGCAACATCACTCCGGTTGGAAACGTCAATTTCCCTCCTCTCATTGACGAACAAGATGAAATCACTATGAGTAAAGTTTTTTTCTCCAGAGCAAGTGGCTGTGGTTGAAAGTCTTATTAGTAAGGGTAATGTGATGACATAGAATTCTTTTATGGCAAATACTAATGCTAAGAAAAATATGCTTCTGTCATCTAGTGGTACTGTTGGTGTATCTGAAAACCCTAGTACAACTTTACCTATTTCATCAGCACCTCCGATACAACAACAATATAGTATGCCATTGAATTTTTACCCTAGTCAAACCAACCAGCTTGTGGCTGCACCTGCATATCCTAATCCTATTATGAGTGTGCCCAATTCGGCGTCAACGCCGAATCACTTTGTCACACCACCCATAGGCGCAAGCATGTTTGGTCTACCGCCGAATTATGGTTAGGCACCCATCCCACAAGTTGCACCAATAGCTAGTACTCAGGTTGCTCCTATGTCATTGCCACAAACATTTTCATCTACCTCAGATGCAATTTTAGCTAAATTAAGGGAGGATTTGCATAAGATGTTTCTAGAAACTTTCAGAAACGAGCCGAAAGTAAAGATTCGTGTGTACCAAAAGCCTTATCCTGAACAATTTGATGCAGTTTTGTACCCTCAAGGTTATAAGGTTCTTGATTTTGTCAAATTTAGTGGAGAGGGCATGAAAACAACATGGGAGCGTGTTAGTCAGTATCTAGCACAGTTGGGTGAAGCAAGTTCCATAGAAGAACTGAAAGTGCATTTATTTCCCTTGTCTATATCTGGCACTGCATTTTCATGGTTTACTTCTTTGCAACATGGCTCAATTCTCTTATGGTTGCAATTAGAGAAAAAATTTCATGATCACTTTTATAGTAGCGATAATGAGCTGAAGTTGTCACATCTTACATCGGTTAGGCAAAAACATGATGAATCGGTCACCGATTATGTCAAGAGATTTAGAGATATAAAAAACCGATGTTATAGCTTAGTGATAACTGAGAGAGACTTGGCGGATCTTGTTCTTAATGGTTTGAAAACTCACATTAAAGAGGGGATAGAAAGTTATGAGTTTTTGAGCATTAATCAAGTCTTACAAAAAGCTTTGACCCAAGAGAGTCGAAGTAAAGAGGTCCATAGGTCAACAACCGATCGTCCTAGAATGCATATGGTTGAACACAATGACGATAATTCGGACAATGAGGTTGATATCTATACTGCTGAATTTGTTTGGTCCGCAAAGGCCAAAGCTTATATGTGCAATGCTCTTAAGCCGATTCGCAAGAATCGTTATGAGGAGATGATGTTTACTTTTGATATATCAAAGTGTGATAAAATATTTGATGCTCTCTTGCAAGACAAGGTGATTAGAATATCACACACCATACCTCCGTTTGAGGAGCTAAAACGGTGTGCTTATTGCAAGTACCATAATTCATTTTCTCATGCTACTAACGATTGCAATGTTTTCGACGACAGATACAATCGGCCATTAATGACGAATGATTGAATTTTGCTAAGATGCAAGTTGATAAATAGCCCTTCCCGATAAACACCATGGACTTGGAGGGAAAGAAAATGTTGATTCGGCCTAGCATAGCCAAATCTTCTAATAAATATAATGTTGTTATTGGTGAACCCAGGAAAGGCAAGGAGGGCAACAAAGTCTTGGGATGAGAGGTTGTGCTTGATAAGCAACCCGATGGCAAGGAAGTATTGAGGATCACCATAAGAAATCCTGCACTCGGGGGCAACCACAAGTACAAAAAGATACTCATGTTAAATTTATCAAGCCCAAAAATTCAGAAGTTTCAAGTGGGAAAAGAGTGAAGCTAGGCGCAAGCAAATCAAGCCAACTTTTGATATGTTGCTATCCAAATATGCAAGCCAGGCGGCCAGTTCTAGCTCTAATCGGCCATCACATTCAAAGCGTTCGAGATCACCTCCGGAACAAGAGTTTCAATGCTATGCAAGGCCATATGGGTCATGAGCACAAACACCATGGATGTCACAACCACCCTATGCGCCATATTACATGGGAGACTTCAATGGAGGATGGGGGCAAACCCCAATGGCTCCTTATACTTTTCATACGGGGTGGGCAGCACCTAGAAGGCCTGCTCGTGAGAGGCTTTATTATTACAAACAAGGCCATTTGAGCTATGGTGCTAATCGGACAGCAAAAATTTCTCCAAGCAAAGCCAAACCTAGGGATCTCAAATATACTCAACCTAAGTGGTGTCCTCCCGATTTAACTAAGACCATGAAAAGGAGATTACAACGTATGAGGAACCACGAGAAGGTAGAGCGAAAAGAAGATAAGAAAAGGGACGAATTGTTCCATGAAATTCGGCCCATGGAACCCACAAAACAAGTGTGGAGGCCTAAACAAAAAGAAAACGCAGATGCTTCTACATTAACTACAGCAACACCTTCACCACCAAAAGAGGATGATGCAACCCCTATTACATCATCCACACCACCCAAAACATCCCCTTCAATTGAGGAGACTTTAAGCCCAATATACACATTGGGAGATGAAGATGAGATGGTGGATTATGAATCTACGCCGGTTTGGGAAGGTATGGATATTAATATGGCGTCTTACTTACCTGCCGAGTTTCATGCTATAGGTGAAGAAGGGGAGGTAGCCCAACTGGATTTTGGTCCTAAGAACGCTATCTTCGAGAAACCAAAAGAACCAGTGAAACACTTGAAGCCACTGTACCTCAAAGGTCATATTAACGGATCGCCAGTTTCTAGGATGCTTGTTGATGGTGGTGATGTGGTAAATCTTGTGCCCTACTCGGTCTTCAAGAAGTTGGGGTTGGATGATGATGCATTGATGAAGACCAATATGGTACTTAATGGGTTTGAGGGTAAAGAAAAGACAAAGGCCAAAGGTGTGATGTGCATGGAACTCACCATGGGAAGCAAAACTTTGGCCACCACATTCTTCATCACCAAGGTGCAAGGTAACTATAATGTTATACTAGGCCGCGATTGGGTTCATGCTAACCAATGTGTGCCATCTACCATGCATCAATTCTTAATACAATGGGTCGATGATGAAGTAGAAGTCATTCACGCAGATAATTCGGCTTGTGTTGCTTTGGCTGATGCATCGGTGGATTGGAATCATCCCGATGTTACTTGCTTAACAGGGTGTGACCTCTCGGAGTTTGATTTCCATAGTGCTACGAGGAACTGGTTCATTCCCATCTATTTAAAGTCGATTGATGGTAATCGATTCCAATGTATGGTGTAAACAAGAAGTTAAAATCAATGGCCGATATAGAATTATCGCCCTAAGCATAAACATGGCCGATATAGAAATTATCGCCCTAAGCACATATAATGACCGATGAAGTGTTAACATCGTCCTTAAAAAAAGCATCGTGCAAGTTATTTTTCGGCACACAAGTTTGCCGAAAAATAGGGGGGCATGTGTTGACACCAGATTTTGGCACGGTCAAGAACTTAATTAAGATGGCCTCAAATGGAGAAGTGCTAAAGTGAGAAAGTTCCGTATCGTTAAAAGGAGAAACTTTGATATTTGGGTCATAGCCATCCAGTCTCATCTCTATGGCCGAAGTTGTGTTCGAAGTACTCAGATTTTGTATTCAGAACACTATTCGGCTGATTACGACCCCAAGATGGCCTCATATGAGAAAAGTTTCTACACGAATTGTCTTCATCTCGTCGAAACGATCGATTTTGATATAAAATGTCTAAATCATAGTTCGTATGCAAAAGTTGGAGCCAAAACGGTGTGCTGCATAAGTCTGCCCCGGAAGTTCCGGGCAAAACTTCCGGGGAGGTTCCGAGCTAAACAGAGAGTTCGCACGCGGTTCGCCTCGAAAGCAGGAATTTCAACATTATTTGCAGATTTGCGAGCCATAATTCAATTTCAAGATGACCTCGGATGAAAAAGTGATCAACTGAAGAGTTTTTATCCATTGAAAGATCTACAACTTTGCTTTTTGGACCATCGCGATCCGAGGCCATGCACGACCTGCAGGAGCTGTACAAGAGGGCTACTTGATGTAATTTTATCCCAGAAGTTCCGAGCTGACTGGAAGTTCCGGCCCTCGTAGTCCGAGTTAGGTTAACTGTTGATGTTTTGGACGGGAGTTGAGTCTTTTTCTTGTACGGGAAGTCCAGCCGCCTCATATATATGTAAGGGGTGACGACCGATTGAATAACAACACACAATCAAACAATCAATCTACTCTTTACCCTAGTTTTACACCTCTCCCTTGTTCTTTCTCTCTCATTCTTCATTCGTTCTTCGTTGAAGGGCAGCGATCCTCGAGGCTCTATGGGCAGGCGAACTGACCTAGGGTAGCCCATAGCCGCCGTGTGTCTAGACGGGGTCCCTCCCGGGCGCGTGGGGTTTCGGGTCCTGAAAAGCGCCCGCCGGATTGCTTGCGTACAGCGCTTCCGGACGGGTCTCCTTCGACGTGAGCTATGGTGCACCACCCTCGGTGTTGGAGGTACACAGTGACATGTTCGTGGTCGAACAACTTCAATCACACAAAACTCAACAAAAGCCTTTGCGAGATCCGTTAGTATAAGAAAACAAATCACTACTATAAATGTTGTACTAAACCAATTCATATTTTGTTCTTGCATTATATCTACTGTATTCCAACTTTTATATGGCAAAAGCTCATCAAAGAAAACCATAGAGCCATCAAAACAAGCACACAACGCAAAGAAAACAGAATATGTCAAAAACATAACAGTCTGTAGCAATCGGGATAATCCGGATACTTCTGTAACTCCAAAAACTCTGAAAAATTAGGACGGCTTGGGAAATTTGTATATTAATATACTACAAAAGGAATGGGTATTTTTATCGCTCTTTGGTCAAAAATGAAAATTATTTTTGCAAGCGCAAAGCTTTCTGTTTTTTCAGCAAAATCAAACAACTATCACCCAAGAAGATCCTAAAGGCTTTACTCGGCACAAACACTAATTAAAACATAAAAATACAATCATAACAGTAGCATAATTATGCTAACACTCAAGAACAGAAAGCAAAAAGCAAAAATAAATTTTATTCATTGGGTTGCCTCCCAATAAGTGTTATAGTTTCATGCCCTTAGCTAGCCATAAAGCAAGGATCTAAGTTTTGTCATCTTTGTTTCGAGATCCATAAGATGCCCTCATGATTGATTCATATGGTGGCCTAATTCTTGTTCTAGGGAAGTGTTCCATACCCTTCCTCAAAGGAAATTGGAACTTAATATTGCCTTCTTTCATATCAATCATGGCACCAGTAGTGCGTAAAAATGATCTACCAAGAATAATTGGACAAGGCGGATTGCAATCAATATCAAGAACAATAAAATCTATGGGCATATAATTCCTATTTGTAAGAATAAGAACATCAGTAATTCTTCCCATAGGCTTCTTAATAGTAGAATCCACCAAGTGCAAATTTAAAGGGAATTCTTCAATATCTGTAAGACCAAGCACATCACATAAAGATTTCGGAATTGTAGAAACACTAGCACCCAAGTCACACAAAGCAAAACACTCATAATTTTTAATCTTTACTTTGATAGTAGGTTCCCATTCATCATGTAATTTTCTAGGAATTTAAACTTCTAATTCCAACTTTTCTTCTAAATCTTTCATCATAGCATCAACAATATGTTTAGTAAAAGCTTTATTTTGTTCATAAGCATGCGGTGAATTTATCATGGATTGCAACAAAGAAATACAATCAATCAAAGAGCAACTATCATAATTAAAGTCTTTGTAATCCAAAAGAGTGGGCACATCACTAGTTAAAGTCTTTACCTCTTCAAACCCACTTTTATCAATTTTCTCAACAAGATTTTCACCCTCTGAATTATCGGGATGCCTTCTAACTAAAGTTGACTCTTCTCCAGTCCCTTTTTCATCAATCTTAACTTTACTAAACAAGGAATTGATAGAAGAAACACTAATCATTTTGAGATCTTCATTTTTATCCTCTAGTGAGATTGGTTTAGCGGCCATTTGATTTATTAGAGTAGCTTGTGCATCGGATATTTTTGCTAGCAAACTCTCAGCAAAATCATACTTAGATTGGAGATTACAAACTTCTCTGGTAATATCATCAAGTTGTTTAGTTATAGCATCAAGCACAACAGAGTGTTCCTTAAGTTCTTTGGTAAAATACCTATTATGCTCAAATTGTGTAGTCATATATTCCTTTGTAATTTTCTCAATTTCAAGAAAAATATTGGGGTAAGGAACATCATAATATTTTCTTTGAGGCATCATGACTATGCAAACAAGAACGCAAACAAAAACAGATCCGACAAGAAAACGGTGAATGAAAAAGAGGGGCGAGTAAAAAGGCAAATTTTTGTGAAGTGGCGGAGAGGAAAACGAGAGGAAAATGGCAAATAATGTAAATTGCGAGGAGATGAGATTTGTGATTAGGAACCTGGTATATGTTGAAGATCCTCCCCGGCAACGGTGCTAGAAATTCCTAGTGATGTCGCTTGAAGCTACGTCGGTATTTCCCCAAAAAGGAAGGGATGATACAGCACAACGGCGTTAGGTATTTCCCTCAAATATGAAACCAAGGTTATCGAACCAGTAGGAGAACCATGCAACACAACATAAACATCACCTGCACACAAATAACAAATACTCGCAACCCGACGTGTAGAAGGGGTTGTCAATCCCTTTCGGGTAGCGACGCCTCAAGATAGGTAAACGGACGTGAGATAAAATTGTAGTAGATTGATAGATCAAACACCAAATAAAATAAATAAGAATAAATTGCAGCAAGGTATTTTTGTATTTTTGGTTTAATAGATCTAAAAATAAAAGCAAAGGAAAAGTAGATCACAAAGGCAAATAATATGAGAAAGAGACCCGGGGGCCGTAGGATTCACTAGTGGCTTCTCTCAAGAAAAATAGCAAACGGTGGGTAAACAAATTACTGTTGGGCAATTGATAGAACTTCAAATAATCATGACGATATCCAGGCAATGATCATTATATAGGCATCACATCCAAGATTAGTAGACCGACTCCTGCCTGCATCTACTACTATTACTCCACACATCGACCGCTATCCAGCATGCATCTAGTGTATTAAGTTCATAGAGAAACGGAGTAATGCAATAAGAATGATGACATGACGTAGACAAGTTCTATCTATGTAGAGATAGACCCCGTCGTTTTATCCTTAGTAGCAACGATACATACGTGTCGGTTCCCCTTCTATCACTAGGATCAAGCATCGTAAGATCGAACCCACTACAAAGTACCTCTTCCCATTGCAAGATAAATAGATCAAGTTGGTCAAACAAAACCCAAATATCAGAGAAGAAATGTGAGGCTATAAGAAATCATGCATATAAGAGATTAAATAAACTCAAATAACCTTCATGGATATAAAAAGATAGATCTGATCATAAACTCAAAGTTCATCTGATCCCAACAAATACACTGCCAAAAGAGTTACATCATATGGATCTCCAAGAGACCATTGTATTGAGAATCAAACGAGAGAGAGGAAGCCATCTAGCTACTAACTATGGACCCAAAGGTCTACAAAGAACTACTCACGCAACATCGGAGAGGCACCAATGGAAGTGGTGAACCCCTCTGTGATGGTGTCTAGATTGGATCTGGTGGTTCTGGACTCTACGGTGGCTGGAATTGATTTTCGTTGACTCCCTAGGGTTTCTGGAATATTGGGGTATTTTGAGCAAAGAGGCGACCCAGGGCACCTGAGGTGGGCACAACCCATCTGGGCGCGCTTGGGCCTCCTGGTGCGCTCTGGTGGGTTGTGCTCTCCTCGGAGCACCCCCTAGGCGCTGCCTTGGCCCATTGTGTGTTTTCCAGTCCAAAAAAATCTCCGTAAAGTTTCCTTGCATTTGGACTCCGTTTGGTATTCATTTCCTGTGATGTAAAAAACATGCAAAAAAACAGCAACTGGCACTTGGCACTATGTCATTAGGTTAGTACCAAAAATGATATAAAATAACTATAAAATAATTATAAAACATCCAAGATTGATAATATAACAGCATGGAACAATAAAAAATTATAGATAAGTTGGAGACGTATCAATTTTCTTTTACAGAGGCAACATAGACCAATAGGAGTTTCGTGCTAAACTTTGGAATTATTGAGGGTTCGTTTGGCCTTTTTATAAATTATTTGATTTTTGTAGGCATTTAATGTGCATAATTCAAATTTTAAGTGCACATGCTCCAGTGCGCCAAAATGGGTTGAAAAATCATTTATGTGTACTTGGGTGAATTTCTAGGCCCCATGCAAGAAATGAGAATGAAATTCAAACATCTGGGCGTCGTGGCTCAACCGGAAACATCAAGAAACTTGGTTTTAAATTCTTGTAAATCCAAAACTCTCCTGAAAGTCATGAAAGTTGGCATGGTGTCATGACATGGCACCAACATGCGGTGGTAAAAAATTTGTCTGATTTGCGAAGGCGCACACATTAACAACCAACAAAGTCATTTTGGAATAAGAGTTGTCACATTACAATTGGAAACACAAGTATTATTCAAACTGTGGGCCTTGCACTAACCATTTATGTGCCGCCATGTGTCCCCTTTTTTATTGGCTATGAGGCGATGTGAGGGGTAGCCATTTGAGTACGGGAGGCATGCGAATAGACTGTTGTCCATGCTTATCATGAGGTCAGCCCTTTGACCTCCATCCGCCACGCACCTCTCTCCCAACTTCTCCAATAATGACGCCTGAGCCCTTGATTTATAGGCATTTAATGGTGTGGCTATGTCTCACTCTACTGAGATTTAAGAGAAAAAGGAAATTATGATAAGAAAGTTTTGCACGGATCTTGATGTAAGATCTGACGGACATATATAACATCGACTGAAACTTAGCAGTGATATAAATATAATGACGATGGCAATGGATAATAATTTTGTAATTGTGCTACATATTTAGGAAGATAATTAAAAATGCCACATGCGACAATGCCCGAAAGACACAAGGGCAAAAGAATAAGGAAGACACCCCCGCCAAAAAAATAAGACATCCCCGCCAAAAAAAGAAGAAGACGGAAGACGCAGACTAGTTCTCGAGGCGAGCAGCAATGATCTCTTTCACGTCCTCAATATGTTGCTCAGCAGCAACCACGGATTCCTCCACCAGCCTTTCGCTCTTGATGCGGAGCATGGTATTCTTGTCCATTAGTTTCTTGATGATGACACACGTCTTCTTCAACAAGGAAGTGGTTTCCTCCTGTTGCTTCGCTCTTCTGGCGATCTTTGCCCTCAACGGGTTGCGCTCGGTGCGGAGCATGGCATTCTCATCCCTAAGTCCCTGGATGATGCCAGTAGAATTATCATACGAGGCATTCATCTCCTCCTGCAGCTTCGCCCAGCCAGAGATATGATCCATCAGGTTATCTAGCATAGCGCACATGCGCATGTGAGAGTCCTCGCCTGCCCGCGAGTAATCTTCCCAGGCCACCGTGGCATGGGAGGACCTCTCTGCTGCATCCGCGGCGCGACGGGACATATGTGCTGCTTCTGTGGCGCGGCCGAACCAGTCTGCTGCTTCGACAGTACGGTGGGACCTCTGTGCTGCTTCGGCGGCACGACGGGATCTCTGTGCTGCTTCGGCGGCACGGCGGGACATGTCGGTGGCTTTCGCCGTGAGGCGGGACATCTCTCATGCTTCTGCTTCCATGCTGACCTCTCCCTGGTAATTTCTCAACCCAGAACTCACGCGGGCCACGACAGAGGCAAGGAAGGACAATGAAAGACTTGTTTGTTTGGTGAAGAGGAGGGCGAGGAGGAATGTGCAGTCATCTTGGAGCTGGTAGTATTTATAACCTAGTAATACGCTGCTAAATGGGAAGCCATTTAGGTTTTGATCAGTGTGAACAGGTTTTGGTCGGCATGAACAGTAATTTGGAATGTGACAGAAAGCAAGCTCAAAATTTATTGACGGTTCATATTTCGAAGTGCAGTACAATTCCCGGATGGCGTAAAGTGGGCACGCGTTCTCGGATGCGTACGTGGCATTTGCACCATACGATGCACCGCAATCAGTGATGTCAGCACACAACTTATTCCATCAACTGTGTGCGCTCGTTATTACCATCACGCACGCTTCTTTTAATTAGAATGTGTGCCCGTCTTTTGCACACACCTTGATCTGTCTGACCATTTCTGTTCATTGTGGCTAATCGCAAATAGTTCATCCATGTGAAGTGCATGTGGTATGTCGCACACACCTTGATCTATCTTACTGTGTCTGTTGTTTTTGCTCATCGCAAACATTTCACCAGAGTGAACTTTTTGTCATATATCGCACATACGTTGATTTGGCCAACAGTTTCTTTTGTGTTGCCTAACTGAAAACAATTCGTCCGAGTGAATCGTATGTCGTATATCGCACACATGTTGATCTGGTTGTACGTTCTATTGTTATGCCCATCACAAATAGTTCATTCGAGTGAACTGTTTGCCACGTATCGCATACGCAACTCTAATCTAAATTGTGTTTGATGTCTTCGTCATTGCAAACAGTTTGTATCATTTTTGACGATTTTATTACAACACTGTTTGCGATTAATGCATCGCACACAGTTTCATCGAAGGGTCTCTGATTGTAGTGTCACGTTTGGACCATCCTGTAGTAGTGCCGTCAGGGGGATTCCTGCAGACTGTGACAATGGGAGAGACTAGAGGGGTTTCTAAGGCTAGATAAGTTAGTTCGCGTTTTCCCTCTTTACTCTACTCACCTTGCTAAACACCTTAATATTGCAATCAGATCTAGTGAGGACAGTCTTCTACCTAAGAAATGCCTAAATTATGAGTGCATGGTGGATCATGATTTTATTAATACATGTGCCCCCATTTTATCGGTATAACTTGATGGTCAGACAGGGCGCCTGTGACATTATTACTCTGCCTGCCCCTTCTCTGTTACACCTTTCCAAGGGAAGATGTATTGTATTGCTAGAGGACATCATCAACTATAAGAATGGCGGCAGCAGAGAAGGTCCACCCTTGGGATGACCAGTTTTGACCACTGACTTAGTTCTTACCTGGACCAGAGGGTTTCTTCGAGTGGCGTTGACCAAGTTAGGCCTAAAGCCTTAGCTTGGGGGGTATGTATTCTCATCAACATTTCATTCATATACCACATATTCATTACACTTGTTAGTGTTCTTCATTTTCTTTCTTTATTCTTGTCCGTTTTTATTTGTTTCTTTTGTATGTTTGAAAAAAATTTTTGAAAATCCAAAAAAATGCTTCTCGTTTCTTCTCTGTTTTTCTTTTCCTCGTAGTAACAAAATTCTCATGTACTCTTTTGTGTTTGTTGGGAGTTCTTTGGTGTAAATACTTTTGGTTTTTTTCTCTTTCGTTCGCAATCTTCAGAAAATCTAAAATCTACAAAAATATTTCAGTGTGTTTCTGTGAGTTTCTTTCCTTTTCTTGAGTCGTCGCAAGTAGAAGATTTCGCAAGAATTTCCTAGTGGCTCTTATGTGCTTTATTGTCGATCTAATGAAAGACCAAATTTTCCTTGCCCTCTCCTGTGTATAAACTGTTTACAGATTTTAGCTTAGTCCATGGCACACTTGCACTATTATAATTTTCACATCATTCGATCGTGCAAGTGAAAGGAAATAATGACGATGATTTCATGAAGTGATCATGGCGAAGAAAAACTGGTATGAACTCTACTTGTTTTTGTTTTTGTAAATATGTTTAAGTCAATAGTCCCTATTCTGCCTATTATAAGGTGGGCCGGTAACAGGGATGCGAGTCCTTCTTTACTTTTTTTTAAATCACCCCCTAGACAGTTGATTGTTGGCAGACACACATGGATTTGGCTAGCCATGGTATGGTGGATGGGGGAGTAAAAATTTGCATGGGAACCGTCATTAACGTGTTTAGCATGGAAGATATTGGAAACTCCATCGTAAACTATGGTCTAAAAAGTACACCACTGAAAATGCAATTCATCTTTGTTTAAAAACAATGAGCTCTAGCACATAAGCACATCCCTTCTTCCCTCTATGAAGGGCCCATCTATTTACTTTTATTGTCGAGTCATCACCTTCTCATTCAAGCACCAATCCCAAGAGTGTTATTGTCACTCTTAGTTTAACATGCATTTCGTCTAATTAATGTTGGGTGTGAGCATGAATGAATATCTTCTACACTGAATTACAATATTTAGTCCCTACTTGAACTTCAGAGATGCTCTCCATTTATGTTTTGCGGTCTTAGAAATGGCTCACCAGATACCATTCTATCATATTGTATCATGGTTGTTTTGATAAAGTGTTGATATTTGAGATATATTATTATTGCTCGCTAGTTGATTATGTCATTGACATGAATAAATATGAGTTCTAAATGTTATCATAGATGTGGTTTGTTCATGATCTTTGCTGAAAACTTGATTACTAGTTAAGCTTATATACAACAACAGAAACAAAAGAGTTTGTAAATTTTTTCTTTGTTATTTTCAGTTTGTCAACTGAATTGCTTGAGTACAAGCAATGAGATAAGCTTGGGCGAGTTGGTACGTCTCCAATGTATCTACTTTTCAAACACTTTTGCTCTTATTTTGGACTATAAATTGCATGCTTTGAATGAAACTAACCCAGGCTAACGTTGTTTTCAGTAGAACTACCTTGGTGTTGTGTTTTGTGCAGAAATAAGAAGTTCTCAGAATTGCACAAAATTTTATGGAGAATTTTTATGGAATATATATAAATACTGGCGCAAAGAACCACCGGATGGGGGCCACCAGGGAGCCACAAGCTCAGGGTGCGCTCCCTACGAGGGCGTGCCACGCGAGCTTGTGGGCCCATGAGCCTTTGTTTGCCCTAACTCCAAGTCTACATATACCGTCTTCACGATAAAAAATCCGGAGAGGAAGTTTCATTGCATTTTGCGATACGTAGCCGCCGTCACCTCCTGTTTTTCATCGGGAGGCATGATCTGGAGTCACTTCAGGGCTATACTATTTAATCTGGGCTACACATCCTTCATCCAATGGCTGGCTAGCCTCCAGTTACGGCGTGACTGGCTCGAGGCCAGTCACTTGATCTCTATCCCCTGCAAGGACGTAGATGTAACCACATTACTTTTCCATTCTGTACCCAACTCAGTCGTTGTTGCCACCACTCACCTGAGCTACCACCGCACCTTCTCTTCCACCCCCAACCCTGACTCCATATCGGCCCGTATTCGCACCGCCTGCTCCCGGAATCTCTCCGGTCTCCACCCTCGTCTTCTCACCGGCCGCCGACCGTCGCTGCACGTAGAGGAGAGGGCCAAAGGAGGAGCGTGGTGCCCCGCTGATACGTCCATTTTGCATCATGTTTTCTTACTATTATTTATGATGTTTTTACCCATAATAATGCTTTTTTTAGTAATTCTAATGCCTTTTCTCTCATAATATGGAAGGTATACACAAAGAGGGAGAATTCCGGTAGCTGGAAATCTGGACCTGGAAAAGCTACGTCAGGCCATCTATTCTGCACATCTCCAAACCAGCTGAAACTTCACAGAGATTTTTTTCTCAATTATATGATGAATATTGGAGCAAATAACCACCAGAGGGGGCCTACAAGGTGGGCACAACCCACCTGGGCGCGCCCTGGTGGGTTGTGCTCAACCAGGCCCACCTCCGGTTCCCATCTTCTGGTATATAAGTCATTTTGACCTAGAAAAATAAGGGGAGGACTTTCGGTACGGAGTGCCACCGTCTCGAGGCGGAACTTGGGCAGGAGCACTTTTTCCCTCTGGCGGAGCGATTCCGCCGGGGGAACTTCCCTCCCGGAGGGGGAAATCATCGTCATCATCATCACCAACAACTCTCCCATCCTGGGGAGAGAAATATCCATCAACATCTTCAACATCACCATCTCATCTCAAACCCTAGTTCATCTCTTGTGTTCAATCTTGTTACCGGAACTATAGATTGGTGCTTGTGGGTGACTAGTAGTGTTGATTACATCTTGTAGTTGATTACTATATGGTTTATTTGGTGGAAGATTATATGTTCATATCCAATATGTTATTTAATACCCCTTCGATCTTGAGCATGATTATCGTTTGTGAGTAGTTACTTTTGTTCTTGAGGTCACAGGAGAATCATGTTGCAAGTAATCATGTGAACTTGATATGTGTTTGATATTTTGATAATATGTATGTTGTGATTCCCTTAGTGGTGTCATGTGAACGTCGACAACATGACACGTCACCATATTTGGGCCTAAGGGAATGCATTGTGGAGTAGCAATTAGATTATGGGTTGCGAGAGTGACAGAAGCTTAAACCCCAGCTTATGCGCTATTCCGTAAGGGACCGATTGCATCCAAAAGTTTAATGCTATGGTTAGAATTTATTCTTAATACTTTTCTCGTAGATGCGAATGCTTGTGGAAGTGTTAATCATAAGTAGGAGGTTTTTTCAAGTAAGAACAGCACCTAAGCACCGGTCCACCCACATATCAAATTATCAAAGTATCGAACACAAATCGAACCAACATGGTGAAAGTGACTAGATGAAAATCCCGTGTACCCTCAAGAACACTTTGCTTATCATAAGAGACCGTTTTGGCCTGCTCTTTGCCCCAAAAGGATTGGGCTACCTTGCTGCACTTTTTTTACTACTATTGTTACTTGCTCATTACAAATTACCTTGCTATAAAACTACTCTGCTACTTACAGTTTCAGCACTTGCAGACATTACCTTGCTGAAAACCACTTGTCATTTCCTTCTGCTCCTCGTTGGGTTTGACACTCTTACTTGCCGTTGCCGGGGAGTGAAGCGCCTTTGGTGAAGGAAATATGCCCTAGAGGCAATAATAAAGTTATTATTTATTTCCTTATATCATGATAAATGTTTATTATTCATGCTAGAATTGTATTAACCGGAAACTTAGTACATGTGTGAATACATAGACAAACAAAGTGTCACTAGTATGCCTCTCTTTGACTAGCTCGTTGAATCAAAGATGGTTAAGTTTCCTAGCCATAGACATGAGTTGTCATTTGATTAACGGGATCACATCATTAGAGAATGATGTGATTGACTTGACCCATTCTGTTAGCTTAGCACTTGATCGTTTAGTTTATTGCTATTGCTTTCTTCGTGACTTATACATGTTCCTATGACTATGAGATTATGCAACTCCCGAATACCGGAGGAACACTTTGTGTGCTACCAAACGTCACAACGTAACTGGGTGATTATAAAGGTGCTCTACAGGTGTCTCCGATGGTGTTTGTTGAGTTGGCATAGATCGAGATTAGGATTTGTCACTCCGATTGTCGGAGAGGTATCTCTGGGCCCTCTCGGTAATGCACATCACTATAAGCCTTGCAAGCATTAATGACTAATGAGTTAGTTGCGGGATGATGCATTACGGAACGAGTAAAGAGACTTGCCGGTAACGAGATTGAACTAGGTATTGAGATACCGACGATCGAATCTCGGGCAAGTAACATACCGATGACAAAGGGAACAACGTATGTTGTTATGCGGTTTGATCGATAAAGATCTTCGTAGAATATGTGGGAGCCAATATGAGCATCCAAGTTCCGCTATTGGTTATTGACCAGAGACGTGTCTCGGTCATGTCTACATAGTTCTCAAACCCGTAGTGTCCGCACGCTTAACGTTCGGTGACGATTGGTAATATGAGTTTATGTGTTTTGATGTATCGAAGGTATTTCAGAGTCCCGGATGAGATCGGGTACATGACGAGGAGTCTCGAAATGTTCGAGACATAAAGATCGATATATTGGACGACTATATTCGGACATCGAAAAGGTTTCGGGTGATTCAGGTATTTTTCGAAGTATCGGAGAGTTACGGGAATTCGCCGGGGAGTATATGGGCCTTATTAGGCTTTAGAGGAAAGAGAGAGGGGAGGCTGCGCCACCCCCCAAGGCTTAGTCCGAATTGGACTAGGGGGAGGGGATGTGCCCCCTTCCTTCTCTTCTCTTTTCCCTTTCCTTCTCTCCTACTCCTACTACATGGAAGGGGGGAATCCTACTCCGATGGGAGTAGGACTTCCCAGGGCGCGCCATAGTAGAGGGCTGGCCCTCTCCCTCCTCCACTCCTTTATATACGGGGGAGGGGGCACCCTAGGACACACAAGTTGATTGTTCCAAGCCGTGTGCAGTGCCCCCCTCCACCATAATCCACCTCAATCATATCGTAGCAGTGCTTAGGCGAAGCCCTGCATCGGTAGCAACATCATCACCGTCATCACGCCGTCGTGCTGACGGAACTCTCCCTCGAAGCTCTGCTGGATTGGAGTTCATGGGACGTCATCGAGATGAACATGTGCTGAACTCGGAGGTGTTGTGCGTTCGGTACTTGGATCGGTCGGATCATGAAGACGTTCGACTACATCAACCGCTTTCTCATAATGCTTCCGCTTACGGTCTACGAGGATATATGGACGATACTCTCCCCTCTTGTTGCTATGCATCACCATGATCTTGCATATGCGTAGGAAATTTTTTGAAATTACTACGTTCCCCAACAGTGTCATCCGATCCAGGTTTATGCGTAGATGTTATATGCACGAGTAGAACACAAGTGAGTTGTGGGCGATACAAGTCATACTGCTTACCAGCATGTCATACTTTGGTTCGGCGGTATTGTTGGATGAAGCGGCCCGGACCGACATTACGCGTATGCTTACGCGATACTGGTTCTACCAACATGCTTTGCACACATGTGGCTGGCGGGTGTCAGTTTGTCCAACTTTAGTTGAACCGAGTGTGACTACGCCCGGTCCTTGTTGAAGGTTAAAACAACACTAACTTGACGAAATGTCGTTGTGGTTTTAATGCGTAGGTAAGAACTGTTCTTGCTCAGCCCGTAGCAGCCACCTAAAACTTGCAACAACAAAGTAGAGGATGTCTAACTTGTTTTTGCAGGGCATGTTGTGATGTGATATGGTCAAGACGTGATGAGATATAAATTGTTGTATGAGATGGTCATGTTTTGTTAAAGTTATCGGCAACTGGCAAGAGCCTTATGGTTGTCTCTTTATTGCATAAGATGCAAGTGCCATGTAATTGCTTTACTTTATCACTATACGATAGCAATAGTTTCAAAAGCAATAGCTGGTGAGACGACCATGTGATGACACGTTGATAAAAGATCAAGATGATGGAGATCATGGTGTCATGCCGGTAACAATGGAGATCATGACAGTACTTTGGAGAGATCAAAGGCACAAGATGATGATGGCCATATCATGTCACATATTTTTGATTGCATGTGATGTTTATCTTTTATACATCTTATTTTGCTTAGTTCGGCGGTAGCTTTATAATATGATCCCTTACTATAAATTTCAAGGTACAAGTGTTCTCCCTGAGTATGCACCGTTGCCAAAGTTCGTCGTGCTGAGACACCACGTGATGATCAGGTGTGATAAGCTCTACGTTCACATACAATGGGTGCAAGCCAGTTTTGCACACGCAGAAATACTCGGGTTAAACTTGACGAGCCTAGCATATGCAGATATGGCCTCGGAACAGTGGAGACCGAAAGGTCGAGCATGAATCATATAGTAGATATGATCAACATAATGATGTTCACCATTGAAAACTACTCCATCTCACGTGATGATCGGACATGGTTTAGTTGATTTGGATCACGTGATCATTTAGATGACTAGAGGGATGCCTATCTAAGTGGGAGTTCTTAAGTAATATGATTAATTGAACTTAAATTTATCATGAACTTAGTCCTGATAGTATTTGCATATCTATGTTGTAGATCAATAGCTCGCACATAGCTTACCCGTTTATTTTTGATATGTTCCTAGAGAAAAATAAATTGAAAGATGTTAGTAGCAATGATGCGGATTGGATCCGTGATCTGAGGATTATCCTCATTGCTGCACAGAAGAATTATGTCCTTGATGCACCGCTAGGTGACGGAGCTATTGCAGGAGCATATGCAGACGTTATGAACGTTTGGCAAAGCTCGGTATGATGACTACTTGATAGTTTAGTGCACCATGCTTTACGGCTTAGAACCAGGACTTCAAAAATGTTTTGAATGCCACGGAGCATATAAGATGTTCCAAGAGTTGAAATTAGTATTTCAGACTCATGCCCATGTCGAAAGGTATGAGACCTTTGACAAGTACTTTGCCTACAAAATGTAGGAGAATAGCTCAACTAGTGAGCATGTGCTCAGAATGTCTGAGTGCTACAATCACTTGAATCAAGTGGGAGTTAATCTTCCAGATAAGGTAGTGATTGACAGAATTCTCTAGTCACTATCACCAAGTTACTAGAACTTCATGATGAACTATAATATGGAAGGGATAACGGAAACGATTCCCAAGCTCTTCATGATACGGAAATCAATTAAGGTAGAAATCAAGAAAAGCATGAAGTGTTGATGGTTGACAAGACCACTAGTTTCAAGAAAAGTGCAAAGGGAAGAAGGGGAACTTCAAGAAGAACGGCAAGCAAGTTGCTGCTCAAGTGAAGAAGCCCAAGTCTAGACCTAAGCCTAAGACTAAGTGCTTCTACTGCAAAGGGACTGGTCACTGGAAGCAGAACTGCCCCAAGTATTTGGCAGATAAGAAGGATGGCAAAGTGAACAAAGGTATATTTGATATACATGTTATTGATGTGTACTTTACTAGTGTTTATAGCAATCCCTCGGTATTTGATACTAGTCCAGTTGCTAAGATTAGTAACTCGAAACGGGAGTTGCAGAATGAACAGAGACTAGTTAAGGGTGAAGTGACGATGTGTGTTGGAAGTGGTTCCAAAATTGATATGATCATCATCGCACACTTCCTATACTTTCGCGATTAGTGTTGGACCTAAAGTAAATGTTATTTGGTGTTTGCGCTAAGCATGAATATGATTGGATCATGTTTATTGCAATACGGTTATTCACTTAAGTCAAAGAATAATTGTTGTTCTATTTACATGAATAAAACCTTCTATGGTCATACACTCAAAATAAATGGTTTCTTGAATCTTGATCATAGTGATACACATATTCATAATTTTCAAGCCAAAAGATGCAAAGTTAATAATAATAGTGCAACTTATTTGTGGCACTATCGTTTAAGTCATATTGGTGTAAAGCGCATGAAGAAACTCCATGCTGATGGGTTTTTGGAATCACTTCATTATGAATCACTTGATGCTTGCGAACCATGACTCATGGGCAAGATGACTAAGACTCCGTTCTCCGGAACAATGGAGCAAGCAACTGACTTATTGGAAATAATACATACTGATGTATGCGGTCCGATGAGTGTTGAGGCTCGCGGCGGGTATCGTTATTTTCTGACCTTCACAGATGATTTGAGCAGATATGGGTATATCTGCTTGATGAAACATAAGTCTGAAACATTTGAAAAGTTCAAAGAATTTCTGAGTGAAGTGGAAAATCATCATAACAAGAAAGTAAAGTTTCTGCGACCTGATCGTGGAGGAGAATATTTGAGTTACGAGTTTGGTCTTCATTTGAAACAATGCGGGATAGTTTCACAACTCACGCCACCTGGAACACCATAGCGTAATGGTGTGTCCGAACGTCACAACCGTACTTTATTAGATATGGTGCGATCTATGATGTCTCTTACCGATTTATCACTATCATGTTGGGGTTATGCATTAGAGACAGCTGCATTCACGTTAAAAAGGGCACCATCTAAATCCGTTGAGATGACACCATATGAACTACGGTTTGGCTAGAAACCTATGATGTCGTTTCTTAAATTTTTGGGTTGCGATGCTTATGTGAAAAAGTTTCAACCTGATAAGCTCGAACCCAAATTGGAGAAATGTGTCTTCATAGAATACCCAAAGGAAACTACTGGGTACACCTTCTATCACAGATCCAAAGGCAAGATCTTTGTTGCTAAAAGTGGATCCTTTGTAGAGAAGGAGTTTCTCTCGAAACAAGTGAGTGGGAGCAATGTAGAACTTGATGAGGTAATTGTACCTTCTCCCGAATTGGAAAGTAGTTCATCACAGAAATCAGTTCTAGTGATCTCACACCAATTAGTGAGGAAACTAATGATGATGATCATGAAACTTCAGATCAAGTTACTACTGAACCTTGTAGGACAACCAGAGTATGGTCCGCACCAGAGTGGTACGGTAATCCTTTCTGGAAGTCATGTTACTAGACCATGACGAACCTACGAACTATGAGGAAGCGATGATGAGCCCAGATTCCGCGAAATGGCTTGAGGCCATGAAATCTGAGATGGGATCCATGTATGAAAACAAAGTATGGACTTTGATTGACTTTCCCGATGATCGGTGAGTCATTAAGAATAAATGGATCTTCAAGAGGAAGACGTACGCTGATAGTAGTGTTACTATCTACAAAGCTCGAATTGTCGCAAAATGTTTTCGACAAGTTCAAGGTGTTGACTACGATAAGATTTTCTCAATCGTATCGATGCTTAAAAGTCTGTCCGAATCATGTTAGCAGTTGCCGCACTTTATGAAATCTGGCAAATGGATGTCAAAAACTGTACTCCTTCATGGATTTCTTAAAAGAAGAGTTGTATATGATGCAACCAAAAGGTTTTGTCAAACCTAAAGGTGCTAACAAAGTGAGCAAGCTCCAGTGATCCATCTATGGACTGGTGCAAGCATCTCGGAGTTGGAATATATGCTTTGATAAAGTGATCAAAGCATATGGTTTTATACAGACTTGCGATGAAGCCTGTATTTACAAGAAAGTGATTGGGAGCACTACAGCATTTCTAACAAGTATATGTGAATGACATATTGTTGATCGGAAATAATGTAGAATTTTTTTGGAAATCATAAAGGAGTGTTTGAAAAGAGTTTTTCAAAGAAATACCTCGATGAAGCTACTTACACATTGAGCATCAAGATCTATAGAGATAGATCAAGATGCTTGATAAGTTTTTTCAATGAGTACATACCTTGACAAGATTTTGAAGTAGTTCAAAATGGATCAATCAAAGAAGGAGTTCTTGCCTGTGTTGCAAGGTGTGAAGTCGAGTAGAGACTCAAAACCCGACCACGGCAGAAAATAGAAAGAGAATTAAAAGTCATTCCCTATGCCTCAGTCATAGGTTCTATAAAGTATGATATATTGTTTACCAGTCCTATTGTATACCTTAGCATTTTTCTAGCAAGGGAGTACAATAGTGATCTAGGAGTAGATCATTGGACAACGGTCAAAATTATCCTTACAGGACTAAGGAAATATTTCTAGGTTATGGAGGTGATAAAAGAACTCGTCGTAAAGAGTTACGTCGATGCAAGATTTTTACATCGATCTAGATGACTCTAAGTCTCGATCTGGATACATATTGAAAGTGGGAGCAATTAGCTAGAGTAGCTCCGTGCAGAGCATTGTAGACATAGAAATTTGCAAAATACATACGGATCTGAATGTTGCAGACCCGTAGACTAAACTTCTCTCACATGCAAAACATGATCACTCTTTGGGTGTTAATCAAATAGCGATGTGAACTAGATTATTGAATCTAGTAAACCCTTTGGGTATTTGTCACATGGAGATGTGAACTAATCACATAAAGATGTGAACTAGATTATTGACTCTAGTGCAAGTGGGAGACTTAAGGAAATATGCCCTAGAGGCAATAATAAAGTTATTGTTTATTTCCATATATCGTGATAAATGTTTATTATTCATGCTAGAATTGTATTAACCGTAAACTTAGTACATGTGTGAATACATAGACAAACAAAGTGTCACTAGTATGCCTCTACTTGACTAGCTCGTTGAAGCAAAGATGGTTAAGTTTCCTAGCCATAGACATGAGTTGTCATTTGATTAACGGGATCACATCATTAGAGAATGATGTGATTGACTTGACCCATTCTGTTAGCTTAGAACTTGATCGTTTTAGTTTACTGCTATTGCTTTCTTCATGACTTATGCATGTTCCTATAACTATGAGATTATGCAACTCCCGAGTACCGGAGGAACACTCTGTGTGCTACCAAACGTTACAACGTAACTGGGTGATTATAAAGGTGCTCTACAGGTGTCTCCGATGGTGCTTGTTGAGTTGGCATAGATCGAGATTAGGATTTGTCACTCCGATTGTCGGAGAGGTATCTCTGGGCCCTCTTGGTAATGCACATCACTATAAGCCTTGCAAGCATTATGACTAATGAGTTAGTTGCGGGATGATGCATTACGGAACGATTAAATAGACTTGCCGGTAACGAGATTGAACTAGGTATTGAGATACCAACGATCGAATCTCGGGCAAGTAACATACCGATGACAAAGGGAACGACGTATGTTGTTATGCGGTTTGACCGATAAAGATCTTCATAGAATATGTAGGAACCAATATGATCATCCAGGTTCCACTATTGGTTATTGACCGGAGACGTGTCTCGGTCATGTCTACATAGTTCTCGAACCCATAGGGTCCGCACGCTTAACGTTCGGTGACTATCGGTAATATGAGTTTATGTGTTTTGATGTACCGAAGGTAGTTCAGAGTCCCGGATGAGATCGGGAACATGAAGAGGAGTCTCGAGATGGCCGAGACATAAAGATCAATATATTGGACGACTATATTCAGACATCGGAAAGGTTCCGAGTGATTCGGGTATTTTTCGGAGTACCGGAGAGTTACGGGAATTCGCCGGGGAGTATATGGGACTTATTGGGCCTTAGGGGAAAGAGAGAGGGGAGGCTGCCCCCCAAGGCTTAGTCCGAATTGGACTAGGGGAAGGGGCTGCGCCCCCTCCTTCCTTCTCTTATCTTTTCCCTTTCCTTCTCTCCTACTCCTACTACATGGAAGGGGGGAATCCTACTCCCGATGAGAGTAGGACTCCCCAGGGCGCGCCATAGTAGAGGGCCGGCCCTCCCCCTCCTCCACTCCTTTATATACGGGGGAGGGGGCACCCTAGGACATACAAGTTGATTGTTCCAAGCCGTGTGTGGTGCCCCCCTCCACCATAATCCACCTCGATCATATCGTAGCAGTGCTTAGGCAAAGCCCTGCGTCGTTAGCAACATCATCACCGTCATCACGCCGTCATGCTGACGGTAGTCTCCCGTGAAGCTCTGCTAGATCGGAGTTTGTGGGACGTCATCGAGCTGAACGTGTGCTGAACTCGGAGGTGCCGTGCGTTCGGTACTTGGATCAGTGGGATCGTGAAGACGTTCGACTACATCAACTGCATTCTCATAACGCTTCCGCTTATGGTCTATGAGGGTACGTGGACGATACTCTCCCCTCTCGTTGCTATGCATCACCATGATCTTGCGTATGCGTAGGATTTTTTTGAAATTACTACGTTCCCCAACATTTGGTAAGGAAATATTTATATAGTTTGCTTAAATTTATTGTCACTTGTTACTATGGAAAACAATCCTTTGAGGGGTTTGTTCGGGGTATCTTCACCTCGACCGGAACCACAATTAGCTACCCCTCAACATACTGCACCTACTAAAAATATTGAATATGAAATTCCTTCGGGTATGATAGAACAACTGCTAGCTAATCCTTATGCAGGAGACGGAACCGAACATCCTGATATGCACTTGATATATGTAGAACAAATTTATGGATTGTTCAAGCTTGCAGGTTTACCAGAGATGAAGTTATGAAAAGGTTTTCCCTTTATCTTTGAAGGGAAAAGCACTGGCATGGTATAGGCTATGCGATGATATTGGATCTTGGAATTGGAATCACTTGAAATTGGAGTTCCATCAAAAAAATTATCATATGCATCTAGTTGATCGTGATCGGAATTATATATTATTTTTTGGCCTCATGAAGGAGAAAGTATAGCTCTAGCTTGGTGAGGCTTAAGTCCATGTTACATTCATGCCCCAATCATGAGCTCTCAAGAGAAATTATTATCCAAAACTTTTATGCTCGACTTTCTCGTAATGATCAAACCATGCTCGATACCTCTTGTGTTGGTGATGTGAACAGGGGCCCGATCTTTCGATGAGAGAGGATAGCTATGATTTTTGTGGGACTTGACCCTCACGATCCGGCTACCAAATGTACAGGGAGAACCGTAGACAACTGATATCCACGGCAATCGCTGAACCAACTCCACGGTGTTATCGACCGAGCCAACGGCGCTATCGACCTATCCACGAAGGATTTTTCCTGCAAGCAAATCGAAGAACATGCAAGAAAATAATAGCCAAGCAATCTAAGAATTGCGGATATGCTAGATGAATAAATCTCACAAATTGGGGTTCCGATAGGATGCCTTGATGGCCGCACTAGCCGCTACGAGCGACCACAAATAAAAGTAGCAATAGCTAAACTTCTCTAAACAAAACCCGAGTCTAAACCCTAACAAATGACAGCTATTTATTGAACGTAGATGTGCATGTGTACGTTGTTGTATCCCAGCCGGACTGTCTCCGGTCGAAGGCATCTGTCAACCACCCTTGGACTGCACAAAGGCCATACAGGGGCCGACCTTGCTGGACTTTGATGCAAGCACGTGGTGGAGTAGGAACCAAAATCCCGAAGGCCCGCCTACGTGGTTGATATTGGTCCATGAAGTAAATTCCAAATCCTTCGCTCCTTGTGCACGTGATGGTTCGGTGAATGCAAAGAGTGTTATTTCATTTAACTGGTCTTTTGGTTCCTTTATTCCTGATGATTAAAAATAAAACGAATAATGAGCGTAGTATCGTATTCATGTCAGTTAAATCATGTGTACAAAGAAGCGAAAGTACCTAGTTATTAATTTGACGTGTAATATTTGTAGACATTTTTATGACAGCTATGTTCACATCATCCTTCCGTCCTTGAAAACAAAGTCGTCCTCGGCTTTCATTTATCTGGAACACACCATAAAGCAAAGCAATAATACATGCAACGCATATAGGACATTCCAAATGTGTTAGCTCATGAGGATGCGATAAATTTGTTATAGCACCATTAGGAATATCATGATAAGTGCTATCCCACAAAGAGTCTATATATGAATTATGGGGACACAAATGAACTATCTGAGCATGCGGTATGTCCAGTTCAGAAGTTGGAACTCTCAACGGAAAAATTTCAGAATTGATAGCAAGCATACTGTATGTAGCATGATCCAGTGATTTAGCTTTCCCATCATTTATTATTTCATCGGGGGTCATTGGAAGCAAGCTAATGGTTTTTCCTTCAAACACAAGAGTGTGTGAATTTGTTCTACCATGATGGATAACACTATTATCATATTGCTAAGGTCGACCTAACAATAAAGAACAAGCTTGCGTAGGTACGACATCGCAGTCAACATAATCATGATATGAACCAAGTGTAAAAGGGACTCTCACACAACGTGTTACCTTCAACTTACCACAGTCGTTGAACCATTGGATGCAATATGGATGGGGGTGTCTTGTAGTGGTGAGGCAAAGTTTCTCGACCATCTCCATACTCGCCAAATTATTGCAGCTTCCACCATCAATGATCACACGAACGGAATGTCCTTTGACAACAAACTTAGTTTGAAAAAGATTATGATGTTGAGGCATCTTAGTACGCCCCACCTGGGCACTAAGTACTCGCATGGTTACAAGGCTTGGGTGTTGATCTACCATTGCAGCATTAACATGTATTGCCTCCGTGTCATTCTCCTCAGTGTCACCTACATTATCAATGGCAAGCATAGCACGTGTATCTTCATCCAAATCACTGGCAGAAGAGTACTCACCATCTTCCCGCACAATGAATGTACGTTTATTTGGGCAGTCCTTCATCAAGTGCCTGCCACCTTTGCATATATGACACTTCATGTCCCTTGTGCGTCCAGACGAAGTGGTGGGTGCGTGAGAAATTGCTCTCAATGCCGCAGAGGATTGTGGAGCTGATTTTGAACTTCTTGGGAGTGCACCATTGTTCGAGACATGTGGTGTTGCCTCGGTAGTGGGTGGGATAATGGGAGAGTGTGTCCATGATGAGTGACGACCTGCAGAAAAGTTACCTTGTCCCTTGTTGTGTCGTCCCTGTACTTCCCTTTCAGTTTTACAAGCAAAAAACAAACGAGTAATAGAATTGTACTCCTTATAGTACAATATATCCTGAATATCACGATTCAAACCACCTAAAAATCTAGCCATCATAGCATCTTCGGTTTCAACTAAGCCACATCGCACTAAGCCAGTTTGCAAGTCTTGATAATAATCCTCTACGGAATTGCTACCTTGTTTTAAATGTTGCAATTCATTTAGTTTATCACGAGCATAATATGAAGGAACATAACGATGTCGCATAGCTCGTTTTAAAGCATCCCAAGTAGTAGGTATATTATTTGCATTAATACGACAATATTCACTCCACCACATGGAAGCAAAGTTTGTAAATTCACTAGTGGCCGCCCTAACTCTTTGGTTCTCAGGAATATCATGACATGCAAATTTTTGTTCAACAGAAAGTTCCCAGTCAAGATAAACATCTGGATTATATTTACTATTGAATGCAGGCATAGTAAATTTAATTTTAGCACTGGAGTGGTCGTAGTCTCGAACATCATACCTATGTGGACCTCGTGCCACACCTTGACGGTTGAAACACAGTTGCTGATGAGCATGATCATTGTGGTGGTCAACCTCGGTGTCACCAGAATAATCCTCGTAATTGTCCCCATGTTCATCAGTGGTGGGGAGAAATTTGTTGGTGCTGGTTTATGGTGGCAGCATCAGTGGCAGTAGCTGGGTGTTGTGGATGACCCATGGGCACACACCGAGCTCGTGAAATAGCGGCGCCACCCGTGGAGTTGCGAGGATCAACGTTGTTGTTGACGGGGGATGCAGTCTGCAACTCGTCCAGACGTGACAAGATGGCCTTTAGCTGTGTGTTTGCAACACCCTATGCATCTTCTATGGCCTTGAGCCTCTCTTCGGCCGCAATCTGAGCACCCTCAAGTTGGGCGAGACGCTCGCTGGTGACTTTCACATCCGTGGTGAGGCACGCAAGTGTGGGTTGATCATGTGCCATTGTTAGCGAAAGAGAAAAAACACAATGTATAATCCCTATCAACTAACAGGAAGTGGTGGACAAAATTCGCTCACACTCAAACTTAGTATTAAATTCTTACTTGTTCTTACCAATGCAACAGGTGGTGATCGACACGTTGGTGTTGGCTTCAAACTACCGATGAAGATTGGATGGAGCGATAACCAGGAATCAGTAGAGCCGGAACCTATACTTACTGGTAGAAAAAGTGTAGCTTGGCAAAGGCTTCTCAACTCACAATATCAGTGGCACAATTTAACAAAAAGCAATGCAAGTTGAATAATTGCTCAAACTCCTAACTAGTGCTGGCAGTCGACTAGCAAGAGATAAAACAATCTAAGCCCAGATACTGAATCAAATGAGTGGAAAGTGTCGAGTAAAATATATAGAGTGTATAACAAAGCTCAAAACTAGATGATAAATAGTGCTCTGATACTACTTGATGTGAATCGGGGCCTGATCTTTCGATGAGAGAGGATAGCTACGATTTTTGTGGGACTTGACCCTCATGATCCGGCTACCAACCGTACAGGGAGAACTGTAGACAACTGATATCCACGGCAATCGCTGAACCAACTCCACGGTGTTATCGACCGAGCCAACGGCGCGATCGACCTATCCATGAAGGATTTTTCCTGCAAGAAAATAATAGCCAAGCAATCTAAGAATTGCAGATATGCTAGACGAATAAATCTCACAAATTGGGGTTCCAATAGGATGCCTTGACAGTCGCACTAGCCACTATGAGCGAAGACAAATAAAAGTAGCAATAGCTAAACTTCTCTAAACAAAACCCGAGTCTAAACCCTAACAGATGACAGCTATTTATTGAACGTAGATGCGCTTGTGTACGTTGTTGTATCCCAGCCGGACTGTCTCCGGTCGAAGGCATCTGTCAACCACCCTCGGATTGCACAAAGGTCGTACAGGGGCCAGCATTGCTAGACTTTGACGCAAGCACGTGGTGGAGCAGGAACCAAAATCTCAAAGGCCCACCTACGTGGTTGATATTGGTCCATGAAGTAAATTCCAAATCCTTCGCTCCTTGTGCACGTGATGATTCGGTGGATGCAAAGAGTGTTATTTCGTTTAACTGGTCTTTTGGTTCCTTTATTCCTGATGATTAAAAATAAAACGAATAATGAGCGTAGCATCATATTCATGTAAGTTAAATCATGTGTACCAAGAAGCGAACGTACCTGGTTATTAATTTGCCATGTAATACTTGTAGACATTTTTATGATAGCTATGTTCACATTAGTTGGTTCTTTTATGAAGAAGACTATTGAATTCCGGTGGGATCTTTGGGAAAGAATTAAACGCAACTCTGAAGATTGGGAACTCGACGAAGGTAAAGTGATGGGTATTAAACTTAAGTATGATTGTGTTAAATCTTTTATGGATATTGATGCTTTCCAAAAGTTTAGCACTAAATATGGACTTGACTCTGAGATAGTATCCTCCTTTTGTGAATCATTTGCTACTCATGTTGATCTCCCTAAAGAGAAGTGGTTTAAATATCACCCACCTATTAAAGAAGAAATCAAAGAACCGGTGCCAGCTAAAGAAGAAACTATAGTTTATAATGTTGATCCCGTTGTTCCTTCTGCTTATACTGAGAAACCACCTTTCCCTGTGAGGATAAAGGAACATGCTAAAGTTTCTACTGTGTTCAACAAAAGCTATATTAAAACAACTAAACATGATGAACAAAATAAAGTAGAACCTAGTATTGCTATGGTTAAAGATCTCTTGGAAGAAGATATGGGTGGGCATGTTATTTACTTCTGTGAAGAAATTGCTAGAATTGCCAAACCTGATAAAAAGGATAAACATAGACCTGTTGCTGGCATGCCCGTTGTCTCAGTTAAAATAGGAGATCATTGTTATCATGGTTTATGTGACATAGGTGCTAGTGTGAGTGCTATTCCTTACACCTTATATCAAGAAATTATGAATGACATAGCACCCGCAGAGATAGAAGACATAGATGTTACTATTAAACTTGCTAATTGAGACACTATCTCACCAATTGGGATTGTTAGAGATGTTGAAGTCTTGTGTGGGAAAATAAAATTCCCTACTGATTTTCTTGTTCTTGGTTCCCCACAAGATGACTTTTTCCCATTATTTGGTAGACCTTTCTTGAGCACCGTTAATGCTAAAATAGATTGTAATAAACAAACTGTCGGTGTTAGTTTTGGTGATGGGTCTCATGAGTTTAATTTTTCCAAGTTTAGTAGAAAGCTTCATGAAAAAGAATTTCCCAGTAAAGATGAATTAATTGGTCTTGCTTCTATTGTTGTGCCTCCTACTGATCCACTAGAACAATATTTGCTAGACCATGAAAATGATTTACATATGCATGAAAGAAATAAATAGATAAGATTTTCTTTGAACAACGTCCTCTGCTTCAACACAACTTGCCTATTGAAACTCTATGAGGTCCTCCTCCACCTAAAGGTGATCCTGTGTTTGAATTAAAACAATTGCCAGACACTTAAATATGCTTATCTTGATGAAAAGAAGATATATCCTGTTATTATTAGTGCAAACCTTTCAGAACATGAAGAAGAAAGATTATTGAAAGTTAAAAGGAAGCACCGAGCTGCTATTGGATATACTCTTGATGATTTGAAGGGCATTAGTCCCACTCTATGTCAGCACAAAATTAATATGGAACCTCATGCTAAACCTGTTGTTGATCACCAACGTCGATTAAATCCAAAAATGAAGGAAGTGGTAAGGATGGAAATCTTAAAACTTTTGGAAGCAGGTATAATCTATCCTATAGCTGATAGTAGATGGGTGAGTCATGTTCATTGTGTCCCTAAGAAAGGAGGTATAACTGTTGTTCCTAATGATAAGAATGAACTTATTCCATAAAGAATTGTTACAAGATATAGAATGGTGATTGATTTTAGAAAATTAAACAAAGCAACTAGAAAAGATCATTACCCTCTGCCTTTTATTGATCAAATGCTTGAACGATTGTCTAAGCACACACATTTTTGCTTCCTTGATGGATATTCTAGTTTTTCACAAATACTTGTTTCTCAACTTGATCAAGAAAATACCACTTTTACCTGCCCTTTGGTTTATGTAATGCACCTGCTATTTTTCAAAGATGTATGACTGCTATATTCTCTGACTTTTGTGAAAATATTGTTGAGGTTTTCATGGATGACTTCTCTGTTTATGGGAAGTCTTTTGATGATTGTTTAAGAAATCTTGATCGAGTTTTGCAAAGATGTGAACAAACAAATCTTGTCTTGAATTGGGAGAAGTGCCACTTTATGGTTAATGAAGGAATTGTCTTGGGTCATAAAATTTCTGAAAGAGGTATTGAAGTGGACAAAGCTAAGGTTGATGCAATTGAGCAAATGCCATGTCCTAAACATATGAAAGGTATTCATAGTTTCTTAGGTCATGCTGGTTTCTATAGGATATTTATCAAAGACTTTTCTAAAATTTATAGGCCTCTTACGAATCTTTTGCAAAACGATATTCCTTTTGTTTTTGATGATGACTGTTTAGAAGCCTTTGAAACACTCAAGAAAGCCTTCACTTCTGCACCTATTGTTCAACCACCTGATTGGAACTTGCCTTTTGAAATTATGTGTGATGCTAGTGATTATGCTGTTGGTGTTGTTCTAGGATAAAGAGTTGGTAAGAAACTGAATGATATTCATTATGCTAGTAAAACTCTAGATAGTGCTCAACGAAACTATGCTACTGCTGAAAAAGAATTCTTAGCAGTGGTGTTTTCTTGTGATAAATTTAGACCTTATATTGTTGATTCCAAAGTAATTGTTCATGCTGATCACGATGCTATTAAATATCTTATGGAAAAGAAAGATGCTAAACCTAGACTTATTCGATGGGTTCTCTTGTTACAAGAATTTAACTTACATATCATTGATAGAAAACGAGCTGAGAACCCCGTAGCTGATAATCTATCTAGGCTTGAAAATTTGCCTGATGACCCACTACATATTGATGATAGTTTTCCTAATGAGCAGTTAGCTGCAATAAATGTTGCTCATAATACTCCTAGGTATGCTGATTAAGCTAAATACATTGTTGCTAAATATTTGCCACCTAGCTTTACTTATCAATAGAAGAAAAAATTCTTCTATGATTTAAGACATTACTTTTGGGATGACCCACGTCTTTATAAAGAATGAGTGGATGGTATTGAAAAAGTCCTGGAATAAGGGGTCCTCGGGTGTCCGGCCTGTTATCTATGGGCCGGACTGATGGGCTGTGAAGATATGAAGGCCGAAGACTGCACCGTGTCCGGATTGGACTCTACTTGGCGTGGAAGGCAAGCTTCGCGACCGAAGATTCCTTCTTATGTAACCGACTCCATGTAAACCCTAGATCCCCTCGGTGTCTATATAAACCGAACGGGATAGTTCGGAAAGGACATCCCATATACTCATTACCATACCCACATAGGCTAGACTTCTAGGGTTTAGCCATTACGATCTCGTGGTAGATCAACTCTTGTAACACTCATATTCATCAATATCAATCAAGCAGGACGTAGGGTTTTACCTCCATAGAGAGGGCCCGAACCTGGGTAAACATTGTGTCCCCCGTCTCCTGTTACCATCGATCCTAGATGCATAGTTCGGGACCCCCTACCCGAGATCTGCCGGTTTTGACACCGACATTCGTGCTTTCATTGAGAGTTCCACTATGTCATCGACAAAAGGCTCGATGGCCCCCTCAATCGTCAATAATGACACTGTCCAGGAAGGAATCTTCCTCCCCGGACAGATCTTCATATTCGGCGGCTTCGTACTGCAGGCCAACTCACTTGGCCATCTGGAGCAGATCGACAGCTACGCCCCTGACCATCAGGTTGGATTCGGAAGCTTGAACTACGCCACGGACATCCATGGAGACCCGATCTGAAGGAAATATGCCCTAGAGGCAATAATAAAGTTATTATTTATTTCCTTATATCATGATAAATGTTTATTATTCATGCTAGAATTGTATTAACCGGAAACATAATACATGTGTGAATACATAGACAAACAGAGTGTCACTAGTATGCCTCTACTTGACTAGCTCTTTGATCAAATATGGTTAAGTTTCCTAACCATTGACATGGGTTGTCATTTGATTAACGGGATCACATCATTAGGAGAATGATGTGATTGAGTTGACCCATTCCGTCAGCTTAGCACTTGATCGTTTAGTTTGTTGCTATTGTTTTCTTCATGACTTATACATGTTCCTATGACTATGAGATTATGCAACTCTCGTTTACCGGAGGAACACTTTGTGTGCTACCAAACGTCACAACGTAACTGGGTGATTATAAAGGTGCTCTACAGGTGTCTCCAAAGGTACTTGTTGGGTTGGCGTATTTCGAGATTAGGATTTGTCACTCCGATTGTCGGAGAGGTATCTCTAGGCCCTCTCGGTAATGCACATCACTTAAGCCTTGCAAGCATTGCAACTAATGAGTTAGTTGCGGGATGATGTATTACGGAACAAGTAAAAAGGCTTGCGGGTAACGAGATTGAACTAGTTATTGAGATACCTGTTGGATTTCGGGTTCCGGCAGACCCTTGAGGTTCGAACACTGGGGTGCGCGCAGAGATTTCGCCTCCTACCTACCTGCACCCCCCGCCTTGCTAGGATCTGAACTAAGGAAAGAACAACGCAAGAGACACAGGGTTTATACTGGTTCGGGCCACCATTGTGGTGTAATACCCTACTCCAGTGTGTGGTGTGGTGGATTGCCTCTTGGGCTGATGATGATGAACAATACAAGGAAGAACAGCCTCGCGAGGGTCTGTTCTTGGCTAGGGTGATGAACTACTGGGAGGAGCTCAGTCACCTTTCTCTCTCTCTCTTTCTGATCTTCTCTCTCTCTCTTTCCCTGCCTCTGCCTACTCTCCGCCTTGTCCGTCCCCCTTGCTCTATGGGTGGCTGGTCCTATTTATAGAGGCCCTGGTCCTCTTCCCAAATATCGAGCGGGAAGGGAGCCAACAATGGCGGGCTAATTTGAAGGGGGATAGCTAGTATCAACTATCCTGACAAAAGTAGTCTTCGCCTGCGCAAAGCTCTGGTGATGACGCCGTCTTGGGCTCCACGGTGACCTCCTTCTCGTAGTCCTCCTGGTCTTGGTCTCGTTGCACCGAAATGGCAACTTTTGCCTGATGCCTCGGTACTCCGCGGCTGCGCTTGGCCCCTTTGCACCAAAGAGGAAGGGAGGATGCTGCGCGGGTTGGCACCCGCTTGGCGCCCCCGGTCGTCATGGCTTGCGTCAGAGGCACCTCGTGAGGTACCCCGCCTTGATCTCTCTGCCTCCTCGTGAGCCAGCCTGACAAGGTCGCGCCTGAGGAAGCTCCACGTCGTCCGCCCCGCGAGGCTTGGCCCCTCGTGAGGGTCTTGGGTTTGTGTTGGTGAAGATGGGCCGCGCTGGCCCCCCCCTTTGAGCCACGCCGCAGGCCGCAGGCAGGCAAGTCTGGGGACCTCCGTTCCCAGAACGACGACAGTAGCCAACGGGCCCAAGTGCGCCCGGACTTGGCCGTGCTGGGAAGCGGAAGGGCAAGAGCGAAGCGCCGCGGGCCCTAACAGCCTGCGGCCTTGGGCGCCGCGTGGCGGTTGATTGGACGTGGGCGTCTCCACTTCCCCATGGCGGCTCGGCAACTGCACGGATTGGACAAGTCCGTGCATGCAAAGCGGGTCATAATTACCTGCGATCGTGGGGGCCATTGGTTGGCCATCGCCAGTTATAAGTACGGACCGGCGCGCACCCCTCCAGTTCATCCCTCCTTGCTTCTCCCTTTCTTCATGGCCCTGTCAAGGAGGTTCTCGGCCGCAGAGCAGGGGAAGGCTCACCAGGTTGAGCCCGCCTCTACCCCACCCAAGTGCAGCCGAGGGCGCCCTCGTAAACATCCTGTGGCCACCACGGTGGCTCCCCGCGGCCGTGGAGGCGATCTTCAGCACAGCGACGGGAGGATTGCTGCGGCCGGGGGGCGCGCTCCGGCTGCGCGTCCCCCTAGGCCGCGCTTTCACGCTGCTGGAGTGCTGCCGGAATTCGTCGTGTGGTCGGTGGGGCCGACCAGCACTCGGCTTCCGCTTCCTCACTTCCTCCTTGGCGAGCTCCCGGCCGGCGCCCCAGGCGGCCTCTGGCTTCAGGCCGATGGCTGCTGCAGCCGGGCCTCATGGGTCTCACTGGAGGTCTCCGCGGCCGGGAGCCTATTCCTGGCCCGCAATTGGCAGACGTTTGCCCGCGCGCATGGCCTGAGCCATCGGTGCACCCTACACTTCAAGTTCGACGGCGATGCCACCCTCTACGTGAGGGTGTTTGGGGAAGATGGTCGCCGCGCAGGGTGTTGCCCCAAGGGTGACGACCGCGGCTGGGAACCCAGCTCCAGCGATGATGGAGAGGGCAGCGCTCGCGCGGCGGGCGGCGCTCAGGGTTCCTCAAGCTTCTCCGGTTCTTCTTCAGGCGGCGACTCTTCTAGCGGTGGCCGCGGTCAGCCTCCGTGCCGCCGTATCTGCTTGGGAGGTGGCAACGTGTCCGCCCGCCATCGCGCCCCGGTGAAGCGCGAGAGGGAGTCCGCCTGAGCTCCGGAGGCAGCTCGGGCCTTCCCTGAGGGCCGGTGTGAGGCGAGCTGCACCAGATTTGTTCTTTCTTTTTCCTTTTCCCTGCGTAACAAAGACAATAGTGTGGAGCCCCGCGGGGGCGTGTTTGGGTTATTGCTGTTAATCATCGTTTTGCTTTCGTTACCGTACCTTCCGGCTACGTGCCCGAGCGTGGATAGTTCCCGGCCCCGGCCGTGGGGGGCGACCGACCCAGGCCCTTTGTTTGTGTCGCAGTGCCCTTGGGGCACGAACTGGATGGGTGCTCCTGTAAGGGGCCCAGGTCGCGAGCTCTTTGAATGACTAGGATAGGAACACTCACGAGGGCGCTCAGCTCCCCCCCTCGCGAGGCCTTGCACAAGAGAAATCGAGGCAAGAGAGTGAAAAGGCGAAGAACCACAAGCCAAAGACGGCAACAACTTCAATAAAACTTCGAATGAGAAGGAACAAGCCAACTGCGGAAAGCAAATGAAAAGCCGCGTCCGGCACCTAATCTAGTCTTCGACGTCTTCTCACCAGCGCGGAGCTAAGTGCTGCCACTGGGCGTGGGAGGGAGCCCCAGGGCCTAAGGCCGGCACTCCTGAGACTCCGGGGCGTGTACAGCCCCAACTCATTATTACGTGAGAGTGTCACGGGCGGCGAGCTTCACAGGCGTTGGCCTTCTTCACAGGCTCCGGGCCTTTTCCAAAACGCGATAGCTTCACAGGCATTCGCCTTCTTCACAGGCTCTGGGACTTTTCCAAAACACGATAGCTTCACAGGCATTCTCCTTCTTGATAGGCTCCGGGCCTTTTCCAAAATGTGATAGCTTCACAGGCATTCGCCTTCTTCACAGGCTCTGGGCCTTTTCCAAAACGCAATAGCTTCACAGGCATTCGCCTTCTTCACAGGCTCTGCGCCTTTTCCAAAACGCGATAGCTTCACAGGCATTCGCCTTCTTCATAGGCTCTGGGCCTTTTTAGGGGTAGAACCTCCGGAGGTGCTGGATGTTCCATGCATTCTGGACTGGCACCCCCTCCTGAGTCTCCAAGCGCGTGGAGCCGGGCCTGGAAACATGAACAACTTTGAATGGGCCCTCCCACATGGGAGAGAGCTTGTGCAGCCCCTCCCTGGAGAGAACCCGACTGAGCACGAGGTCTCCTACCTCGAGAGTTCTGGGGCAGATGTTGCGGCAGTGATATCGCCGCAGTGCTTGTTGGTACCTCGCCGCTCATAGCGTGGCTTCTCGGCGACATTCCTCCCCCGGCACGAGGTCCATCCCCCGCGTGGCGTCCTGCTGCGCCTCGTCAAACGCCAAGACCCACGCGGAGCAACGTCCGACCTCGTGAGGGAGGACCGCTTCGGCTCCGTGGACCAGGAAGAACGGGGTCTCTCCAGTCGGCTTGGTTGCGGTTGTGCGGATGGACCACAACACGAACTAAAGCTCATCGTACCAACCTCTACCGCAGGCCTCCAGCTTCTTCTTGAACATCCTGGTCTTGAGGCCCCTCAGGACCTCTGCGTTGGCTCGCTCGGCCTGGCCGTTGCTTCGGGGGTGCGCCACCGAAGCGTAGCATATCTGTGTTCCAAGGTTAGCACAGTATGTTTTGAAGAGGTTACTGGTAAACTGCGAACCGTTGTCCGTGATGATGCGATTCGGCACCCTGAACCGACTCACGATGCCCTTGATGAACTTGACCGCGGAACCCACGGGAATGGTGCGGACAGCCTCTACTTCAGCCCACTTGGTGAACTTGTCCACGGCAACGTAGAGGTAGCGGTAGCCCCCAGGCGCCCGAGGAAACGGTCCCAATATATCCAGCCCCCAGACCGCAAATGGCCACGAAAGGGGTATAGTCTGCAAGCCTCCTGCTGGCTGATGGATCTGCTTGGCGTGGAACTGGCAGGCCTCACAAGCTTTCACTAGTTCGACGGCGTCGTTGAGCGCGGTGGGCCAATAAAACCCACTGCGGAACGCCTTGCCGACGAGGGTCCGTGATGATGAATGATGTCCACAATCTCCGCCGTGTATATCTTCCAGCAGTTCCTTCCCTTGCTCCCTGGAGATGCAGTGCAGGGATACATCGTTTGGCCGCTTCCGGTAGAGCTCTCCATCCTTGATGCAGTATGCCGTGGCCTGGCGTGCCACTCGCTCCGCTTCCTCCTCCTTCTCCGGCAGGGTCCCTTGCGTTAGGTAACTCTGGAGCTCCGCGATCCAACATCCCTCCTGAGGTTCCATCGTCAGGAGCAGAAGTGCTCCTGAGGCCGGGCCACAGGCCGGAGCCCCTGAGGTAGGTGGCTGGGGGAGCTCCTCTCGGGGCTGAGCCGTGTTCGATAATGACGGCAGGGCTGATGGCTTGAAGAGCCGCTCTTTGAAAACGCCAGGCTCCTGAGGTAACCGCCTGGACGCCCGTTTGGCGATGTCGTCGGCCTCCTGATTGGTGCCACGGGGCACATGCTGCAACTCCAACCCCCAGAACTGCTTCTCCATCTTGCGGACCTCCGCTAGGTAGGCTTCCATGTGCTCATCCTTCGGCTCGTACACTTTGTTGGAGAAATTGACAAGGAGCTGCGAATCGCCCTTGATGGTGAGTCATTTCACCCCCAGGGCAGCCGCAGCCTTCAAGCCCGCTATCAAACCTTCATACTCTGCTATGTTGTTGGAGACCTTTTCACCTTGCTGGAAACAGAGCTACACGGCGTAATAGAGCTTGCCCTGAGCGGGCGATATAAGCACCGCCCCAGCCCCAGCGCCATGCCTGGAGAATGCCCCATCGAAGTACATGACCCAGCCTTCTAGCGCCTCGCTTCTCGGGGACAGCGACCGATCCTCGTCAGCCTTCAGGCCTGGCACCTCCGTCCATTCTGCCACAAAATCCGCCAACGCTGCTCCCTTGATGACTCTGGTTGTGCTGAATTCGAGCTGAAACGCTTGCAGTTCTATGTTCCACTCAGCGACCCTTCCAGCTGAATTAGGGCTCCTGAGTACTCTCTCTAGGGGGTACGACGAGACGACCTTGATGGGGTGACCCTGGAAATAGTGCCGCAGCTTGCGCGAGGCCATCAGTAGTGCGAGTAGGAGTTTCTGAGGCATGGGGTACCATGCCCTTGCATCCCGCAGCACCGTGCTGACGAAGTACACTGGGTGCTCAACGAGGTGGAGTGCGTCAGTGCTGGTGGCTCCCTTCGGAGACCGTGGCGCCTCTTGAGGCAATGAGGCCTCCTGAGGCTGGCCATCTGGAAGAGGGGCCTCTTCCGCCTCTGGTGCGCCCCTCTGCGGCGGCTGATCCTCCTCAGCCGCGGTGGCGGTTTCTGTAGGCCTTCCTTGTCCCTGTCCTGCCTTGTCCCGGGCTGCTGCCACGGTTTTGATTTGGCGCTCCTCTCTGACTGCCACTAAGGCTGCGCTAGCGGAGTAGGGAGTGGCGGCGAGGTAAAGCACCAGGGGCTCTTGAGGGCGCGGAGCCACCATGACGGTGGGCTGGTCAGGTATCTCTTGAGATCCTGGAATGCCTTGTCAGCCTCTTCAGTCTACTCGAAGGGCCCCTTTTTCTTCATTAGCTGGAAGAAGGGTAGTGCTCGTTCCCCCAACTTGGAGATGAAGCACCCTAGTGCGGTCACACGCCCCGTGAGCTTCTGCATTTCTCTGAGGGTCTTTGGCGGGCTCATATCTTCCACCGCCTTGACCTTCTCCAGGTTAGCCTCGATGCCTCGGTGGGACACGAGGAAACCCAAGAGCTTGCCCGAGGGGACTCCGAACACACACTTCTCTGGGTTGAGCCGTAGGTTCACTGCATTGAGGCTCGCGAAGGTTTCCTCCAAGTCTTGAATCAAGGTCCTAGCCTCCCGAGACTTTACCACAATGTCATCGACGTAAGCTTCAACATTCTTCCCGAGCTGCGGGCCCAAGGTGATGTGCATCAGCCACTGGAAGGTCGCCCCTGCATTACGCAGCCCGAATGGCATGCATGTGTAGCAGTACACCCCACACTTGGTTAGGAAGGTTGTCTTCTCCACGTCTTCTACCGCCATCTTGATCTGGTGATACCCAGAGAAGGCATCCAAGAAGCATAGCAGGTTGCATTCCATAGTGGAATCGACGATCTGGTCGATGCGGGGGAGCGGGAACGGATCTTGCGGGCATGCTTTGTTGAGGTTGGTGAAGTCGACACACATGTGCTCCTTCCCTCCCTTCTTTGGCACAACGACAGGGTTGGCCAACCAATACGGGTATCGGACCTCGTGAATGACCCCAGCGGCTTCTAATTTGTGGGTCTCTTGGACGATGAAGGCCTGCTTTTCTGTGGACTGCCGCCTGGCCTTCTGCTTCACAGGGCGCACGTTGGGGCACACGTTGAGGTGATGCTCGATTACACTCCTAGGATCCCTGCCAACTGGTCAGGCTCCCAAGCGAATACCTTATTGTTTGCGCAGGAACCCGACCAAGGCCTTCTCCTGCTCGGGTTTGAGGTGGGCGCCTATGGTGAAAGTGGCGTTGGTGGATCCGTCCTCATCGACGGGTATCTGCTTGGTTTCTGCCTTGTCTTGGGTGAACAAATGTTTCTTCTTGGCGGGTGTAGCCCCCTTGGGCCCGAGGGTCTCCAAGTTGGCGGGCTGTACCGACGCCGCCATCTTGAAGGCGAGCTTGAGCACCTACAGCGCGTCCCCGGTGTCCCTGTGCACAGTGAGGACACCGCTACCCCCGGGCATCTTCATGAGGTTGTACGCCGGGTGCGTCGCGGCCATGAACTGGGCCAGCGCTGGGTAGCCGAGGATGGTGTTGTAGGGGAGGCCGATGGGGGCGATGTCGAAGTCGACCAGCTCAGTGCGGAAGTTGTCGTAGGTGCCGAAGGTTACGGGGAGCCGGATTTGTCCCAAGGAGCTGGACGACTTGCCCCCAACGCCTGATAAGGGCCGGCTAGGTTGCAGCCGTTCCAGGGGTATGCAGAGGAGGTTGAAGGCCTCGACCGAGAGCATGCTGAGGCCCGCGCCGCCATCAATGAGGGTTCTGGTGGCGGCCACCTGGCAGATGGTGGGGGTGCACAGCATGGGGAGCGCACCCGAGCAGGCCGAGTTGGAGGGGTGGTCCTCCGAGCTGAAGGTCAGGCCGGTCTCGGGCACCGCCCGGTCCGGGGGAGCCCCCTGCCGCGTGGAAGCGGCGCTGACCTGGCGGATGAACGGCTTGACGTGGTGACTTGTAGGCGGTGCCTGCGAGCCGCCCAAGAGGGCCGCGACGACCGGGGGTGTTGGTGCAGCGCGATGGGCGGGGGAGAGGTTGCGGGGCTCCATGGGCGCGCGGAGCGCGCGAGACGAAGAACCGGCTGGGGTGAGCGAGGGAGTTGTGGTGCGGCCGTCTTGCCGCACGGGCGGATGCTGGGACGATGCTTGCTACTCGCCCCCCGCCGGGCCGGTGGTGGCGTTGACGGCAGGTGACGGGGAATGGCGAGGACGCCCGCCGACAGGGGCCGTCTGGGCGACGCGGGAAGCGAGTGCGGCCCGGCGCTCGGCGCGGGCCCGACGAGCGTCAGACATGGGCGTGATGGTCGGAGGAGAACGGGGTGGTGGAAGATGAATCCCGACGCACCCCTACCTGGCGCGCCAAATGTCGGATTTCGGGTTCCGGCAGACCCTTGAGGTTCGAACACTAGGGTGCGCGCGGAGATTTCGCCTCCTACCTACCTGCACCCCCCCCCCCCCCCCCCCCCCCTAGGATCTGAACTAAGGAAAGAACAACGCAAGAGACACAGGGTTTATACTGGTTCGGGCCACCGTTGTGGTGTAATACCCTACTCCAGTGTGTGGTGTGGTGGATTGCCTCTTGGGCTTATGATGATGAACAATACAAGGAAGCACAGCCTCACGAGGGTCTGTTCTTGGCTGGCGTGATGAACTACTTGGAGGAGCTCAGTCACCTTTCTCTCTCTCTCTCTCTCTCTCTCTCTCTCTCTCTCTTTCTGATCTTCTCTCTCTCTTTCCATGCCTCTGCCTACTCTTCGCCTTGTCCGTCCCCCTTGCTCTGTGGGTGGCTGGTCCTATTTATAGAGGCCCTAGTCCTCTTCCCAAATATCGAGCGGGAAGGGAGCCAACAATGGCGGGCTAATTTGAAGGGGGACAGCTAGTATCAACTATCCTGACAAAAGTAGTCTTCGCCTGCGCAAAGCTCTGGTGATGACGCCGTCTTGGGCTCCATGATGACCTCCGTCTCGTAGTCCTCCTGGTCTTGGTCTCGTTGCACCGAAATGGCAACTTTTGCCTGATGCCTCGGTACTCCGCGGCTGCGCTTGCCCCCTTTGCACCAAAGAGGAAGGGAGGACGCTGCGCGGGGTGGCACCCGCCTGGCGCCCCCGGTCGTCATGGCTTGCGTCACAGGCACCTCGTGAGGTACCCCGCCTTGATCTCTCCGCCTCCTCGTGAGCCAGCCTGACGAGGCCGCGCCTGAGGAAGCTCCGCGTCGTCCGCCCCGCGAGGCTTGGCCCCTCGCGAGGGTCTTGGGTTTGTGTTGGTGAAGATGGGCCGCGCTGGGCCCCCCCTTTGAGCCACGCCGCAGGCCGCAGGCAGGCAAGTCTGGGGACCCCCGTTCCTAGAACGCCGACAATACCGACGATCGAATCTCGGGCAAGTAACGTACCGATGACAAAGGGAACAACGTATGTTGTTATGCGGTTTGACCGACAAAGATCTTCGTAGAATATGTAGGAGCCAATATGAGCATCCAGGTTCCGCTATTGGTTATTGACCGGAGACGTGTCTCGGTCATGTATACATAGTTCTCGAACCCGTAGGGTCCGCACGCTTAACGTTTCGATGATGGTTATATTATGAGTTTATGAGTTTTGATGTACCGAAGGTTGTTCGGAGTCCCGGATGTGATAACAGACATGACGAAGAGTCTCGAAATGGTCGAGACATGAAGATTGATATGTTGGACGACTATATTCGGACACCGAAATGGTTCCGGGGGTTATCGGATATATACCGGGGGGTTACCGGACCCCCCCCCCCAAGGGGGTTATTGGGCCTCATGGGCCCAAAGTGGTGGAAGAGGAGAGGCAGAAGGAGGTGGCGCGCGGCCCCCCTTGTCCCAATCTGAATTGGGAAAGGAGAGGGAGCACGGCCCCCCTTCTCATTCCTTCTCTCCACCTCCTCCTTCCCCCTTCTCCTAGTTGGAATAGGAAAGGGGGGCAAAACCTACTTGGAGTAGGATTGCCCCCCTTGGGCACGCCTCCTCCTCTTGGCCGGCCCCCTCCTCCTCCCCCCTTCATATACGGAGGAGGGGGGCACCCCATAGACACAACAATTGATCAAGTTGATCTTTAGCAATGTGCGGTGCCCCCCTCCACCATAGTCCACCTCGACAATACTATAGCAGTGCTTAGGTGAAGCCCTGCGTTGGTAGAACATCAACATCGTCACCACGCTGTCGTGCTCACGAAACTCTCCCTCAACACTCGGCTGGATTGGAGTTTGAGGGACGTCATCGGGCTGAACGTGTGCTGAACTCGGAGGTGTCTTGCGTTCGGTACTTGATCGGTCGGATCGTGAAGACGTACGACTACATCAACCGCGTTGTGCTAATGCTTCTGCTTTCGGTCTACGAGGGTACGTAGACAACACTCTCCCCTCTCATTGCTATGCATCACCATGATCTTGCGTGTGCGTAGGAATTTTTTTGAAATTACTACGTTCCCCAACAGTGTCATCCGAGCTAGGATTTGTGCGTAGATGTCATATGAACGAGTAGAACACAAGTGAGTTGTGGGCGATATAAGTCATACTGCTTACCAGCATGTCATACTTTGGTTCAGCGGTATTGTTGTATTGTTGGTTGAAGCGGCTTGGACCGACATTACGCGTACGCTTACGCGAGACTGGTTCTACCGACGTGCTTTGCACACAGGTGGCTGGCGGGTGTCAGTTTCTCCAACTTTAGTTTAACCGAGTATGGCTACGCCCGGTCCTTGCGATGGTTAAAACAGCACCAACTTGACAAACTATCGTTGTGGTTTTGATGCGTAGGTAAGAACGGTTCTTGCTAAGCCCGTAGCAGCCACATAAAATTTGACAACAAAGTAGAGGACGTCTAACTTGTTTTTGCAGGGCATGTTGTGATGTTATATGGTCAAGACATGATGCTAAATTTTATTGTATGAGATGATCATGTTTTGTAACCGAGTTATCGACAACTGGCAGGAGCCATATAGTTGTCGCTTTATTGTATGCAATGCAATCGCCCTGTAATGCTTTACTTTATCACTAAGCGGTAGCGATAGTCGTGGAAGGATAAGATTGGCGAGACGACAATGATGCTACGATGGAGATCAAGGTGTCGCGCCGGTGACGATGGTGATCATGAAGGTGCTTCGGAGATGGAGATCACAAGCACAAGATGATGATGGCCATATCATATCACTTATATTGATTGCATGTGATGTTTATCTTTTATGCATCTTATCTTGCTTTGATTGACGGCAGCATTATAAGATGATTCCTCACTAAATTATCAAAGTATAAGTGTTCTCCCTGAGTATGCACCGTTGCGAAAGTTCTTCATGCTGAGACACCACGTGATGATCGGGTGTGATAGGCTCTATGTTCAAATACAACGGGTGCAAAACAGTTGCACACGCGGAATACTCAGGTTAAACTTGACGAGCCTAGCATATAACAGATATGGCCTCGGAACACGGAGACCGAAAGGTCGAGCGTGAATCATATATTAGATATGATCAACATAGCGATGTTCACCGTTGATACTACTCCATCTCACGTGATGATCATACATGGTTTAGTTGATATGGATCACGTGATCACTTAGAGGATTAGAGGGATGTCTATCTAAGTGGGAGTTCTTAAATAATATGATTACTTGAACTTAAATTTATCATGAACTTAGTACCTGAATAGTATCTTGCTTGTTATGTTGATTGTAGATAGATGGCCCGTGCTGTTGTTCCGTTGAATTTTAATGCGTTCCTTGAGAAAGCAAAGTTGAAAGATGATGGTAGCAATTACACGGACTGGGTCCGTAACTTGAGGATTATCCTCATTGCTGCACAGAAGAATTACGTCCTGGAAGCACCGCTAAGTGCCAAGCCTGCTGCAGGAGCAACACCAGATGTTATGAACGTCTGGCAGAGCAAAGCTGATGACTACTCGATAGTTCAGTGTGCCATGCTTTACGGCTTAGAACCGGGTCTTCAACGATGTTTTGAACGTCATGGAGCATATGAGATGTTCCAGGAGTTGAAGTTAATATTTCAAGCAAATGCCCGGATTGAGAGATATGAAGTCTCCAATAAGTTCTATAGCTGCAAGATGGAGGAGAATAGTTATGTCAGTGAACATATACTCAAAATGTCTGGGTATCATGATCACTTGACTCAACTGGGAGTTAATCTTCATGTTGATAGCGTCATTGACATACTTCTTCAATCACTGCCACCAAGCTACAAGAGCTTCGTGATGAACTATAATATGCAAGGGATGAACAAGACTATTCCCGAGCTCTTCGCGATGCTGAAAGCTGCGGAGGTAGAAATCAAGAAGGAGCATCAAGTGTTGATGGTCAACAAGACCACTAGTTTCAAGAAAAAGGGCAAAGGGAAGAAGAAGGGGAACTTCAAAAAGAACGGCAAGCAAGTTGCTGCTCAAGAGAAGAAACCCAAACCTGGACCTAAGCCTGACACTGAGTGCTTCTATTACAAGCAGACTGGTCACTCGAAGCGGAACTGCCCCAAGTATTTGGCGGATAAGAAGGATGGCAAGGTGAACAAAGGTATATGTGATATACATGTTATTGATGTGTACCTTACTAATGCTCGCAGTAGCACCTGGGTATTTGATACTGGTTCTGTTGCTAATATTTGCAACTCGAAACAGGGGCTATGGATTAAGCGAAGATTGGCTAAGGACGATGTGATGATGTGCATGGGAAATGGTTCCAAAGTCGATGTGATCGCGGTCGGCATGCTACCTCTACATCTACCTTCGGGATTAGTATTAGACCTAAATAATTTTTATTTGGTGCCAGCGTTGAGCATGAACATTATATCTGGATCTTGTTTGATGCGAGACGGTTATTCATTTAAATCAGAGAAAAATGGTTGTTCCATTTATATGAGTAATATCTTTTATGGTCATGCACCCTTGAAGAGTGGTCTATTCTTATTGGATCTCGATAGTAGTAACACACATATTCATAATGTTGAAGCCAAAAGATGCAGAGTTGATAATGAAAGTGCAACTTATTTGTGGCACTGCCGTTTAGGTCATATCGGTGTAAAGTGCATGAAGAAACTCCATTCTAATGGACTTTTGGAACCACTTGATTATGAATCACTTGGTACTTGCGAACCGTGCCTCATGGGCAAGATGACCAAAACGCCATTCTCCGGTACTATGGAGAGAGCAACAGATTTGTTGGAAATCATACATACAGATGTATGTGGTCCGATGAATATTGATGCTCGTGGCGGATATCGTTATTTTCTCACCTTCACAGATGATTTAAGCAGATATGGGTATATCTACTTAATGAAACATAAGTCTGAAACATTTGAAAATTTCAAGGAATTTCAGAGTGAAGTTGAAAATCATCGTAACAAGAAAATAAAGTTTCTACGATCTGATTGTGGAGGAGAATATTTGAGTTACGAGTTTGGTGTACATTTGAAAAATTGTGGAATAGTTTCGCAACTCACGCCACCCGGAACACCACAGCGTAATGGTGTGTCCGAACGTCGTAATCGTACTTTACTAGATATGGTGTGATCTATGATGTCTCTTACTGATTTACCTCTATTGTTTTGGGGTTATGCTTTAGAGACGGCCGCATTCACGTTAAATAGGGCACCATCAAAATCCGTTGAGACGACGCCTTATGAACTATGGTTTGTCAAGAAACCAAAGTTGTCGTTTCTGAAAGTTTGGGGCTGCGATGCTTATGTGAAAAAGCTTCAACCTGATAAGCTCGAACCCAAATCGGAGAAAAGTGTCTTCATAGGATATCCAAAGGAAACTATTGGATACACCTTCTATCACAGATCCGAAGGCAAGACTTCTGTTGCTAAATTCGGAAAATTTCTAGAGAAGGGGTTTCTCTCGAAAGAAGTGAGTGGGAGGAAAGTAGAACTTGATGAGGTAACTATACCTGCTCCCTTATTGGAAAGTAGTTCATCACAGAAAACGGTTTCTGCGACACCTACACCAATTAGTGAGGAAGTTAATGATGATGATCATGAAACTTTAGATCAAGTTGTTACTGAACCTCGTAGGTCAACCAGAGTAAGATCCACACCAGAGTGGTACGGTAATCATATTCTAGAAGTTATGTTACTAGACCATGACGAACCTACGAACTATGAAGAAGCGATGGTGAACCCAGATTCCGCAAAATGGCTTGAGGCCATGAAATCTGAGATGGGATCCATGTATGAGAACAAAGAGTGGACTTTGGTTGACTTGCCCGTTGATCGGCAAGCAATTGAGAATAAATGGATCTTCAAGAAGAAGACTGACGCTGACGGTAATGTTACTGTCTATAAAGTTCAACTTGTTGCAAAAGGTTTTCAACAAGTTCAAGGGATTGACTACGATGAGACCTTCTCACCCGTAGCGATGCTTAAGTCTACCCGAATCATGTTAGCAATTGCCGCATTTTATGATTATGAAATTTGGCAAATGGATGTCAAAACTGCATTCCTGAATGGATTTCTGGAAGAAGAGTTGTATATGATGCAACCAGAAGGTTTTGTCGATCCAAAGGGAGATAACAAAGTGTGCAAGCTCCAGCGACCCATTTATGGACTGGTGCAAGCCTCTCGGAGTTGGAATAAACGCTTTGATAGTGTGATCAAAGCATTTGGTTTTATACAGACTTTTGGAGAAGCCTGTATTTATAAGAAAGTGAGTGGGAGCTCTGTTGCATTTCTGATATTATATGTGGATGACATATTGCTGATTGGAAATGATATAGAATTTCTGGATAGCACAAAGGGATACTTGAATAAGAGTTTTTCTATGAAAGACCTCGGTGAAGCTGCTTACATATTGGGCATCAAGATCTATAGAGATAGATCAAGACGCTTTATTGGACTTTCACAAAGCACATACCTTGACAAAGTTTTGAAAAAGTTCAAAATGGATCAAGCAAAGAAAGGGTTCTTGCATGTGTTACTCAATGCCCGACCACTATAGAAGATAGAGAGAAAATGAAAGATGTTCCCTATGCTTCAGCCATAGGCTCTATCATGTATGGAATGTTGTGTACCAGACCTGATGTGTGCCTTGCTATAAGTCTAGCAGGGAGGTACCAAAGTAATCCAGGAGTGGATCACTGGACAACGGTCAAGAACATGCTGAAATACCTGAAAAGGACTAAGGATATGTTTCTTGTTTATGGAGGTGACAAAGAGCTCATCGTAAACGGTTACGTTGATGCAAGCTTTGACACTGATCCGGACGATTCTAAATCGCAGATCGGATACGTGTTTACATTGAACGGTGGAGCTGTCAGTTGGTGCAGTTCTAAACAAAGCGTTGTGGCGGGATCTACATGTGAAGTAGAGTACATAGCTGCTTCGGAAGCAGCAAATGAAGGAGTCTGGATGAAGGAGTTCATATCCGATCTAGGTGTCATACCTAGTGCATCGGGTCCAATGAAAATCTTTTGTGACAATACTGGAGCTATTGCCTTGGCGAAGGAATCCAGATTTCACAAGAGAACCAAGCACATCAAGAGACGCTTCAATTCCATCCGGGATTTAGTCCAGGTGGGAGACATAGAAATTTGCAAGATACATACGGATCTGAATGTTGCAGACCCGTTGACTAAGCCTCTTCCACGAGCAAAACATGATCAGCACCAAGGCTCCATGGGTGTTAGAATCATTACTGTGTAATCTAGATTATTGATCTAGTGCAAGTGGGAGACAGAAGGAAATATGCCCTAGAGGCAATAATAAAGTTATTATTTATTTCCTTATATCATGATAAATGTTTATTATTCATGCTAGAATTGTATTAACCGGAAACATAATACATGTGTGAATACATAGACAAATAGAGTGTCACTAGTATGCCTCTACTTGACTAGCTCGTTGATCAAAGATGGTTAAGTTTCCTAACCATTGACATGGGTTGTCATTTGATTAACGGGATCACATCATTAGGAGAATGATGTGATTGACTTGACCCATTCCGTTAGCTTAGCACTTGATCGTTTAGTTTGTTGCTATTGCTTTCTTCATGACTTATACATGTTCCTATGACTATGAGATTATGCAACTCCCGTTTACCGAAGGAACACTTTGTGTGCTACCAAACATCACAACGTAGCTGGGTGATTATAAAGGTGCTCTACAGGTGTCTCCAAAGGTACTTGTTGGGTTGGCGTATTTCAAGATTAGGATTTGTCACTCCGATTGTCGGAGAGGTATCTCTGGGCCCTCTCGGTAATGCACATCACTTAAGCCAGTAACGAGTAAAGAGACTTGCTGGTAACAAGATTGAACTAGGTATTGAGATACCGACAATCGAATCTCGGGCAAGTAACATACCAATGACAAAGGGAACAACGTATGTTGTTATGCGGTTTGACCAATAAAGATCTTCGTAGAATATGTAGGAGCCAATATGAGCATCCAGGTTCCGCTATTGGTTATTGACCGGAGACGTGTCTCGGTCATGTCTACATAGTTCTCGAACTCGTAGGGTCCGCACGCTTAACGTTTCGATGACGGTTATATTATGAGTTTACGAGTTTTGATGTACCGAAGGTTGTTCGGAGTCCCGGATGTGATCACGGACATGACGAGGAGTCTCGAAATGGTCGAGACATGAAGATTGATATAGTGGACGACTATATTCGGACACCGGAATGGTTCCGGGGGTTATCGGATATATACCGGAGTACCGGGGGTTATTCGGCCTCATGGGCCCAAAGTGGTGGAAGAGGAGAGGCAACAGGAGGTGGCGCGCGGCCCCCTTTCCCCAATCCGAATTGGGAAAGGGGAGGGGGCGCGGCCCCCCTTCTCCTTCCTTCTCTCCACCTCCTCCTTCCCCCTTCTGCTAGTTGGAATAGGAAAGGGGGGCAAAACCTACTTGGAGTAGGATTGCCCCCCCTTGGGCCACCTCCTCCTCTTGGCTGGCCCCCTCCTCCTCCCCCCTTTATATACAGAGGAGGGGGAACCCCATAGACACAACAATTGATCAAGTTGATCTTTAGTCGTGTGCGGTGCCCCCCTCCACCATAGTCCACCTCGACAATACTATAGCAGTGCTTAGGCGAAGCCCTGCGTTGGTAGAACATCAACATCGTCACCACGCCGTCGTGCTGAAGAAACTCTCCCTCAACACTCGGCTGGATCGGAGTTCGAGGGACATCATCGGGCTGAACGTGTGCTGAACTCGGAGGTGTCGTGCATTCGGTACTTGATCGATCGGATCGTGAAGACGTACGACTACATCAACCGCGTTGTGCTAACGCTTCCGCTCTCGGTCTATGAGGGTACGTAGACAACACTCTCCCCTCTCGTTTCTATGCATCACCATGATCTTGCATGTGCGTAGGAATTTTTTTGAAATAACTACGTTCCCCAACACGATCTCCGAGGGATCAGAGCCCGCGGCGATTGCTCCCCCTCATCCCGATGAACGTGACTTAAGTTTGTCATCAGATCACACCCAGGAGATGGTTCCTGCGGCTGCAACGACCTTAGAGCCGAAGCAGATCGAGCCATCCGAGGCCTCAGAGTCCGTGGCGTTGGAGCCGCACATGGACTCAACGCCCTGAAATATTCGCTTTAACGGAACTTCGAACTCGTTTCCGGCTATAAGTTTAGGACTGTGTACACCCGCGGACACCGAGCTAGATCGGTTATCGATCTTCCAGTTCAGCGCCGCTGACGTTTTCCAGCACTCGCCTTTGGGTGATGTGCTAATGTCTTTAAAGAATCTATCCTTGGAGAAGGACTCCCAGCCGAACTATGTCTGGTTCGATCTAGAGATGGATGATGAGGAATTTTGCTTCCCACCCGCCACCCACTTCATAGCCACGGTCGATGACTTAACCGACATGCTTGACTATGGCTCCGAAGACATCGACGGCATGGACGACGATGTCGACAAGGAGCAAGGCCAGGCCCCGCTATTCACTGGACGTTGGACGGCTACCTCTTCGTACGACGTGTACATGGTTGATACACCTAAAGGATCTGGCGACGACAAAGAAGAGCCGGATGCGAACAAAACCTCCGAGACACAGCCCAAGCACCGGCGGCCCCAAACGCCACCCTAAGCCCCGTCGCTCAAAGGACAGCAACACTGGCACCAAAGAAAATAGTACTCCAGGCGATGCCGAAAACAGTAAAGACCCTGCTGGGGCTACACCCGAACAGGAACACGAGAGCAGGCAAGACAACACTGACGAACAGGCCATAGAAGATGACCCGGAGGATGACAGTTACCATCCACCCTCCGAGGAGGAGACAAGCCTTGGAAATGAAGACTTCATCGTGCCTGAGGATCCTCTCGAGCAGGAGCGCTTCAAGCTTCAGCTCATAGCCACTGCAAGTAGATTGAAAAAGAAACAACAATAGCTTCAAGCTGAACAAGGCCTGCTCGTCGACAGATGGACTAACGTCCTGACAGCCGAGGAATACGGCCTCAATCACCAGCCAAGAGCTACCCAAAACGCAGACTGCTACCTCAATTCGATGAGGAGGCGCCGGAGCATATATCTCCCTCGCGCAATGCGGATCGACCACCACGCGGTCGGGACAGGGCGGCGGAACGGCCAACCCACGGTCGAGATAAAGCGGCAACTCAGGCCGAACAGCAGACCGCCCCACCACCCCATCAAAATAGGGACGGAAGAGTCCGGGGCCATACGTACGACCTCCGACAGACCCTGGATAGTAGAGCAGGACACACAAGATCGATCTACAGATCACGAGGACGTGCCTCGAGGCGCGACGACGGCTATGTATTCGGACGTGACAAACCTAACTAGACAGACCCTGGATAGTAGAGCAGGACACACAAGATCGATCTACAGATCACGAGGACGTGCCTCGAGGCGTGACGATGGCTATGTATTCGGACGTGACAAACCTAACCATGCTCGAGCCGAATGCCACAGACGGACTCCTTCAGAGCTCCGCCACGATGCGGCCCGATATAGAGGCGCCGCACACCCGCTCTGCTTCACAGATGAAGTACTGGATCATGAATTCCCCGAGGGGTTCAAGCCCGTCAATATCAAATCATACGACGACACAACCGATCCTATAGTATGGATCGAGGACTTCATTCTCTACATCCACATGGCCCGAGGAGACGACCTCCATGCCATCAAATGCCTCCCATTAAAACTCAAAGGACCATCTAGGCACTGGTTAAATAGCCTGCCTGAGAACTCAATCGGCAGCTAGGAGAACTTGGAAGAGGCTTTCCTCGACAACTTCCAAGGAACTTATGTCTGGCCACCAGATGCCGATGACCTAAGCCACATAGTCCAACAACTCGGAGAATCGGCCAGAAAATTCTGGACTAGGTTCCTAACCAAAAAGAACCAGATCGTCGACTGTTCAGACACCGAGGCCCTAACATCCTTCAAACACGGCATCCAGAACGAATGGCTAGCATGCCATCTCGGACAAGAAAAGCCGAAGTCAATGGCAGCCCTTATGGCACTCATGACCCGCTTTTGCGCAGGCGAGGACAGCTGGCTGGCTCGTAGCAAAAACATAGCCAGCGAGGCAGGCCCTACAAAGGCCAAGAACAGCACCGGCAAGCTCCGGCGCAATAGACACAAACGCAGAAGCAATGGCGACAACACCGAAGACACCACAGTCAACGCCGGATTCAGTGGCTCCAAGTCCGGCCAACGGAAGAAATCCTATAAAAGAAACAACGAAGGACCTTCCAGCCTGGACCGCATACTCGACCGCCCGTGCCAAATTCATGGCACCCCGGATAAACAAGCCAATCATACCAATAGGGATTGTTGGGTCTTCAAGCAGGCTGGCAAGTTAAATGCCGAAAACAAAGAAAAATGGTCACAAAGTGAGGACGAGGATGAAGAGCCCCAGCAATCGAACACCGGGGGACAGAAGAACCCCCCCCCCAGTCAAAACGGTGAACACGATATACGTCACGCACATCCCCAGAAAGGAGCGCAAACAAGTACTCAAGGATGTCTACGCGGTAGAGCCAGTCGCCCCGAAGTTCAAGCTGTGGACATCATTTCTGATCACCTTCGATCGACGAGATCATTCGACTAGTATCCGCCACGGCGGTTCGGCCGCACTAGGCCTGGACCCAATCATCGACGGATTCCACCTAACACGAGTCCTGATGGATGGCGGAAGTAGCCTCAATCTGCTGTATCAGGATACAGTACGGAAGATGGGCATTAATCCCTCGCGAATGAAACCAACAAAGACTACCTTTAAAGGAGTCATACCAGGTGTAGAGGCCCGCTGTACAGGCTCAATCAAGCTGGAGGTGGTCTTCGGTTCTCCGAACAACTTCCGAAGCGAAGAGTTAATCTTCGATATCATCCCCTTCCGCGGCGGCTACCACACACTGCTCGGAAGAACCGCGTTCGCTAGATTTAACGCAGTTCCACACTATACTTATCTCAAGCTCAATATGCCCGGTCCACGCGGCGTCATAACAGTCAATGGCAATACAGAACGCTCCCTCCGAACAGAGGAGCAGACCGTCGCCCTAGCAGCTAAAGCATAGAGCGGCCTTCTCAAGCAGCATTATAACCCAGCTGCCGAGCCCCTGGACACCATTAAGCGTGTCCGGACTACACTGCAACAGGACATCGTAGCTCATCAAGAGCTCGACTAGCAATTCGGCCTCCGTCCCGGCCCCAATAAGGTACTGGCATTCATACCACGCGTACACAATTACGCACTCAAAATTCCATGGACATCGACGGAGGCACGAGATAACCCGGGGTCTACAATCCGGCCAGACTGATCCCGGATACACATACTTTTACTTCTTTTTTGTTTCAGACCCCCTTTTCTGCGGGCCTAATGCCAAGTCCTCTAGAAGGACTGGAATACAACGGAGGCAAGCAACACAGGTGTGTAGGGTAACCTTTATGCATTCTTCTTAACGGTATTCATACTTATTTCTCAGGACCTGCACGCTGCGCCCTATTGATCCCGGCATGTTAAATGGTTGGATACTTCTCGCACCATCTGTACAAGATACGCCTTGACGTATCCATCCAGTTATAAAAAAATGGTTCGTGTCCCAGTTCCTGCGGTTTTCGCTTCTTATTTCGTTTTTTATTTTTGGTCTGCTTATTTGCCGCATCGACACTCTTTTACGTTTAATATTCGCCATGGGCTACCTATCGTCCCACAACAGCACAGTCCGAACACTTCTTATATATGTTCGGCACCCCGAATTTAGCATTATATGCATTGGCTCTGAATCATGTCTTTGGTCAATAGTTGGGTTGCCCGGCTCCTGTGCTTGCTACCCTACGTTCCGCTCCATCGGCTAGGGTAGTAAATGGAGAACTACTACGATTGTGCCCTGGCTTTGACCAGACAAGCACCTCAGTAGAGAAAGCCGAAAAGTGACTGTCATGATGTGGCGAGAGCCGGTCAGCTACTCGAGGGTTACAAATCATTGGATATTTTTTCCGCATTACGCGAGAGATCGGAACTTCCCAATCATATGCTGACAGCACTCTGGATTAAACCAGGGGCTGCGCTCATGCTTTATTATAAAACTCCTATGGCTAAGTGAGTGCGTTAAAGCCATAAAGTCTGATTGCCTTGTCCGTTGCCCTAAACAACTCCTTCAAGGACCATGTAATTGGATCAAGATTGTTTAGATTCCATCCTGAACACCTCCGTACTATCTACGCGAGGGCAGAAGCCGACGACTGGCCAACCCTCAGATTACACACAACACGACCGCACGGGAGGAAACAATTCAAAGCACAATAAAATTACTTTACAAAAACTGGCTTTGTTCCCATAATATAAGACAAAGGCAACATGAATACATTTATTCAAATACAATGTCCTGCGAACATTGCGCCGCTACAAGTCGAGACCCTTCTACAACATCCTCAAAATATCGCTCGGGTGTGCGGTGCTCCTTGCCCTCCGGCGGCCCGCTGGCGACTTCAACAGCGTTCATCTTCGCCCACCACATCTTGCAGCGAGCGAAGGCCATACGGGCACCTTCAATACAGACGGAGCGCTTGATAACGTCCAGCCGAGGACAGGCATCCACCATCTGCCTCACGAGCCCAAAGTAGCTACTAGGCATAGCTTCGGCTGGCCATAGCCGGATTATCACATCCTTAATGGCTAGTTCGGCCACCCTATGCAGCTCCACAGCTGTTTCAGCTGATCGGTGAAGGACACGGGATGCTCTAGTGCCGCATACTGCGACCAGAAGAGCCTCTCCGAAGAACCCCCTCCTTCGGCTCGATAGAATTCCACGGTGTCTGATACACTCCATGGCAAATCCGCAAAAGCCCCTGGGAACTCCGAACCCGGGTTACTAAAAGGTATTGCTTCTCTGCATACTTGCTTTGCATCTTAAATGCCTTACCCGCTATGATCTTCTTGGCCTCCTGGATCTCCTAGAGGGCGGCCTGTGCCTCATTCCGTTAGGTCTCTGCGCTCTGACGAGCCTTGGTGAGTTTGGTCCCTTGAACCGACACATCATGCTACAAGGCCTCACATTTTTTACCGCATCTTGGAGCTCCTGGTGGACTTCTTTCACCCGGGCATTTAGCTTCTTACGGGCGGCTTGCTGCTGGACAGCCTGCTCCTCGGCCTCGCCCAAGGCCTTCCTCAGGGCCTCGACTTCGGTCGCGGCTTCTGCACATATCACAATACCACTGTCAATATACAGTGTTTATCCCTTCCCGAACATATAGCAAGTCGTTCCTCACAATGCTCCTTCTGGAGCCGAACCTTAACCTCGCTGAGCTCGTTCTCAGTCCGCTCCAGCCTCCGCTTCAGCTCGGAGACCTCGGCAGCATGCGAGGTCACGGCCAACAGGGACGCCTGCTTATCAATACATATTCAGTCAGCCTCTTATGATTAAGGATTGATCCCCTGTCCAGTCCTCCTCGCTGAACACCGGACAACGTCTCAGGGGCTATAGACTATATAGGGTTTTTCTCTTTCTTACCTCGAAACCTGTTAACAAGCTACTGCAGGCTTCATTCAGTCCGCTCCTAGCGGACTGAACCTTATTAATCGCCGCACCCATAAGGATACGGTGCTTGTCGACGACAAAGGCGCTTCGTAGCGCCCCCATCAGGTCATCTGGCGCTCTGGGATGGACAGGAGCCACCGGTGGAGGCGACGCACCCCCTCCTTCAAAGGGGGCTGCTCGCCCGACTCCGGAGCCATATTGGTCTCCAGAATCATATTCGACTGAGGGTCGAACTGGATACGGCCCTCTTCGCCAGTCTCCATGGGGATTGACCCCCCCCCCCCCGTGTGTGTCCGGCAGCGGAGGTCCCGCCTTGTGGCGCCTCCTGGACAACGTCCTGGGCTCCTTCCCTCGGAGCGGTCCTCTGGGATAACACTTTGGTGTCGTCCCTGGCCCGGGGGAGTAAGAAGGCGGTGGCGACATGCTCGCCATCTGTGACGGAGCCAAGAACCTCCGGATGAAGATCGCTGGATGACGTCGCGGGCCGGACTGCAATAATGTGGATTAACCATGTTAGAATAACAAAAAGAAAGGGCTGATATGCGCATGAATAAGCCATGTCACTTACGATGCGGCCTGGGGCCTAGTACGGGGGTGACGTTCCGGACTACTGTCAGCATCCCATGCAGTGTTGACCGCTGGGGCGCCCTTCCCCTTTTTGGGCGCTTTCACCTCCAGATGTGCCGAGGCCACCCTCTTCTTCTTCTCCTCGGGAGGAGGGTTGTTCCCCTCCTCCTCCTCCTCTTCCTCGTCGTTGTCCTCAGGGACATAGGAATGGGCCTCGTCATCTTCGGACGTCACGTCCGAAGTGCCCTTGCGACGGGGGCCACTCTTGGCCCCCTTGGCCTTCTTCTCTAGCGCCGTATATGGCGCCGACACTAGCATCTTCGCCAAGCGCGGGATGACTGGTTCTTCAGGCAACGGAGCCAGACACTGGATCTGGTTCGCCCTCTCCGCCCAGTCCTAAGGGAGCGATACTAAAATCTCAGACATCATCCTCGAAACATTTAAGTTGGGAGTACATCAAAAGTAACATACCTCATTGGCAGGTGATAACCCACAAGTATAGAGGATCGCAACAGTTTTCGATAAGTAAGAGTGTCGAACCCAATGAGGAGCTAAAGGTAGAACAAATATCCCCTCAAGTTCTATCGACCACCGATACAACTCTATGCATGCTTGATGTTCGCTTTACCCAGAACAAGTATGAAACTAGAAGTACTTTGTAGGTGTTGTTAGATAGGATTGCAAGATAATAAAGAGCAAGTAAATAAAAAGTAGGGATTTTTTAGACAAAGAAACAATAAAGTAAATATAGCGAGTGTGGAAAAGTGGTGGTAGGAGTTGCGAAATTGCCCCTAAGCAATTGACTACTTTATTAGACCGATAGCAAGTATTATGTGGGAGAGGCCACTGCTAGCATGTAATCCCTTACTTGGAATTCTATGCACTTATGATTGGAACTATTAGCAAGCATCCGCAACTACTAACGTTCATTAAGGTAAAACCCAACCATAGCATTAAGATATATTGGTCCCCCTTCAATCCCGTATGCATCAATTTCTATGCTAGGCTGAAGCTTCTGTCACCCTTGCCCTCCAATACATAGTCCTATCAACATACAACTAACCCTAGGGTGTGATCCACGCGCGCAATCATATGATGGGCACCAAAGGTCAGCAACATAACCACAAGCAAATTAAATCAATCATAGTAATTCATCAACCACCGATAGGACAACGAAAATCTACTCAGACATCATAGGATGGCAACACATCATTGGATAATAATATGAAGCATAAAGCACCATGTTCAAGTAGAGGGTATAGAGGGTTGCAGGAGAGTGGACCGCTGTAGATAGAGGGGGGGAAGGTGATGGAGATGTTGGTGAATATGGCGAAGGTGTTGGTGTAGATCGCGGTGATGATGATGATGGCCATGGCAGCGTTCCGGCGCCACCGGAAGAGAAGGGGAGAGGGGACCCCTTCGTCTTCGTCTTCCTTGACCTCCTCCTTAGATGGGAGAAGGGTTTCCCCTCTGGTCCTTGGCCTGCATGGCATGGGAGGGGCGAGAGCCCCTTCGAGATTTGATCTGTCTCTCTGTCTCTCTCTATTTCTGCGTTCTGTTCTGGTGCCCTTTCACCGTTTCAGGTATATATGAAGATCCGTAACTCCGTTTGGATCGAAACCTTCGCCGTGATTTTTTCTCGAAAATTAGCTTTCTTGCGGCCGAAGAAGGGCATCAACCGCCTTATGGGTGGCCCACGAGGGTCAGGGGTGTGCCCCTGCCTCGTGGCCACCTTGGGCACCGTCTCGCGTGGATTTTTCTTCCAGAATTTTCCAAATATTCCAAAAATAAGCTCCATTTGATTTTATCCCGTTTGGATTCCGTTTGATATGGATATTCTGCGAAACATAAAACATGCAACAGACAGGAACTGGCACTGGGCACTAGATCAATATGTTAGTCCCAAAAATAGTATAAAAAGTTGCCAAAAGTATATGAAAGTTGTAGAATATTGGCATGGAACAATCAAAAATTATAGATACGATAGAGACGTATCAGCAGGGCGGTTACAATTGTGACCGCGGTCTGAGTCCGTGGCCGGTGGCTTCTCGTTTCCCTTAAAGAGCAACTTCGAGGCCTCTTCGTGAGAAGTATCAAAGAGCCTTTTTAGGGTCTGCTGATTCTTCGGATTAAATTACCATAAAGGGCGGTTGCGGCGCTGGCACGGAAGAATCCGGCGGATTAGCATCACCTGGATAAAGTCAATGAGCTTGATGTCCTTGGTCACCATACTTTGAATGCACGTCTGCAGCGCTATCAGCTCATCAGGTGCACACCAGTCCGGACTCTTCTCGACCCAGGAGGTGAGTCGCATGGGAGCGCTGGAGCGGAATTCAGCAGCTGCGGCCCAGGTGGTGCCGCGAGGTTCTGTAATATAGAACCACTACTTCTGCCATTCCTTTACTGTCTCCACGATGGTGCCTTTGGGCCGTGAGACATTGGATAGCTTGCTCACCATAGCCCCTCCGCACTCCGCGTGCTGGCCCTCCACCACCTTCAGCTTCACGTTGAAAATTTTGAGCCATAGTCTGAAGTGGGGATGGATGCGGAGGAAGGCCTTGCACACAATGATAAACACCGAGATGCTGAGGAAAGAATTCGGGGATAGATCATGGAAATCTATCCCGTAGTAGTACATCAAACCGCAGACGAAAGGGTGGAGTGGAAACCCTAACCCGCGGAAGAAATGGGGGATGAATACTACCCTCTCTGTGGGCTCCGGCATGGGGACGACTTGTCCCTCGGCTGGCAGCTTCACGTTGAAAATTTTGAGCCATAGCCTGAAGTGGGGATGGATGCGGAGGAAGGCCTCGCACACGACGATAAACGCCGAGATGCTGAGGAAAGAATTTGGGGATAGATCATGGAAATCTATCCCGTAGTAGTACATCAACCCGCAGACGAAAGGGTGGAGTGGAAACCCTAACCCGTGGAAGAAATGGGGGATGAATACTACCCTCTATGTGGGCTCCGGCATGGGGAAGACTTGTCCCTCGGCTGGCAGACGGTGGGCGATCTCTTTCGCCAAATATCCGGCTGCCCGGAGCTTAGTAATGTCCTCCTCCTTGACGGAGGAGACCATCCACTTGCCCAGACCACCGGATCCGGACATGGTTGCTGGAGTGGGAAGGAGATAAGAACTCGGGTGCTGGAGCTTGAGATCGGAAAGGCGGAGATGGAGAGAGAGCGTGAGGAGAGGAGGGGTGAATCCTTATCCCCTTATAAAGGCAGCAAATATTAAAACGCCTCCTCACTCACCTTAGGATTCGCCTGTTCCCTAGGGCTGTATAAACGGCACGGTTGAGTTACCCATGCCCGCATTGATGAGAATCCCGCAATAAGGGGGGCACGATCTCTGTTTTGACAAGACGTGCCAGTAGCGACCACGCCTCGTAGCGTGGATTGGCTGAAGAAAAACGGTTCGAAATTATAACCGAACAGACGCGATGTCATGTTGGGGAAAAGCTGTCAGCAGATTAGATTCGTGCAAATACTATATTCTCTCTGCGGTTGTGTGTGTGTGTGACAGGTCTGGATACCATCATTACATCCGAAGACTATCTTGGAGTTCGGAGAAAGGGGAACCTGCCTTGCAATTCCGAAGACAATCTACATGCCGGACTCCTCATCATTGAAGCCAGGTTCAGGGGCTACTGAGGGAGTCCTGGACTAAGGGGACCTTGGGCGTCCGGCCTGTTATCTATGGGCCGGACTGATGGGCTGTGAAGACATGAAGGCCGAAGACTGTACCGTGTCCGGATTGGCGACCGAAGATTCCTTCTTATGTAACCGACTCCATGTAAACCCTAGATCCCCTCGGTGTCTATATAAACCGAAGGGGATAGTCCGGAAAGGACACCACATATACTCATTACCATACCCACATAGGCTAGACTTCTAGGGTTTAGCCATTACGATCTCATGGTAGATCAACTCTTGTAACACTCATATTCATCAATATCAATCAAGCGGGACGTAGAGTTTTACCTCCATAGAGAGGGCACGAACCTGGGTAAACATTGTGTCCCCCGTCTCCTGTTACCATCGATCCTAGACGCACAGTTTGGGACCCCCTACCCAAGATCCGCCGGTTTTGACACCGACAGGTATTATTAGACGTTGTGTACCTGTGCATGAACAGGGACAAATCTTACGAAAATGTCATCCGAAGCTTATGGAGGACATCATGCCGGAGATAGAACTGCTCACACGGTATTGCAATCTAGATTTTATTGGCCTACTCTCTTCAAGGATGCCCATAAGTTTGTCTTATCTTGTGATCAATGTTAAAGAATAGGTAATATCGGTAAGCGTCAAGAAATGCCAATGAACTATTCACTTGTTGTTGAACCATTTGATGTTTGGGGATTTGAGTACATGGGACCTTTTCCTTCCTCTAATGGGTATACACATATTTTGGTTGTTGTTGATTATGTTACTAAATGGGTAGAAGATATTCCAACCAGTAGCGCTGATCACAACACCTCTATTAAAATGCTTAAGGAAGTTATTGAAGGAAATATGCCCTAGAGGCAATAATAAAGTTATTATTTATTTCCTTATAATCATGATAAATGTTTATTATTCATGCTAGAATTGTATTAACCGGAAACATAATACATGTGTGAATACATAGACAAACAAAGTGTCACTAGTATGCCTCTACTTGACTAGCTCGTTAATCAAAGATGGTTATGTTTCCTAACCATGAACAATGAGTTGTTATTTGATTAACGGGATCACATCATTAAGAGAATGATCTGATTGACATGACCCATTCCATTAGCTTAGCACCCGATCGTTTAGTATGTTGCTATTGCTTTCTTCATGACTTATACATGTTCCTGTAACTATGAGATTATGCAACTCCCGTTTACTGGAGGAACACTTTGGGTACTACCAAACGTCACAACGTAACTGGGTGATTATAAAGGAGTACTACAGGTGTCTCCAAAGGTACATGTTAGGTTGGCGTATTTCGAGATTAGGTTTTGTCACTCTGATTGTCGGAGAGGTATCTCTGGGCCCTCTCGGTAATGCACATCACATAAGCCTTGCAAGCATTGAAACTAATGAGTTAGTTGCGGGATGATGTATTACAAAACGAGTAAAGAGACTTGCCGGTAACGAGATTGAACTAGGTATTGGATACCGACGATCGAATCTCGGGCAAGTAACATACCGATAACAAAGGGAACAACGTATGTTGTTATGCGGTCTGACCAATAAAGATCTTCGTATAATATGTAGGAGCCAATATGGGCATCCAGGTCCCGCTATTGGTTATTGACCGGAGACGTGTCTCGGTCATGTCTACATTGTTCTCGAACCCGTAGGGTCCGCACGCTTAAGGTTACGATGACAGTTGTATTATGAGTTTATGCATTTTGATGTACCGAAGGTTGTTCGGAGTCCCGGATGTGATCACAGACATGACGAGGAGTCTCGAAATGGTCGAGACATAAAGATTGATATATTGGAAGCCTATATTTGGACATCGGAAGTGTTCCGGGTGAAATCGGGATTTTACCGGAGTACCGGGAGGTTACCGGAACCCCCCGGGAGCCATACGGGCCTTAATGGGCTTTAGTGGAAAGGAGAAAGGGGTAGCCCAAGGTGGCCGCGCGCCTCCCCCCTCCCCTAGTCCTATTAGGACTAGGAGTGGTGGTCGGCCCCCCTCTCTCTCTTTCCCCCTCGGGGAATCCTAGTCCAACTAGGATTGGGGGGGGGAGTAGGACTCCTCCTGCGCCCTCCTCCTGGCCGGCGGCCCCCTCCCCCTTGGCTCCTTTATATACTGAGGCAGAGGCACCCCAGAAACACACAAGTTGATCCACGTGATCTATTCCTTAGCCGTGTGCGGTGCCCCCAGCCACTATATTCCTTGATAATACTGTAGCGGAGTTTAGGCAAAGCCCTGCTGCTGTAGTGCATCAAGATCGTCACCACGCCGTCGTGCTGACGGAACTCTTCCCCGACACTTTGCTGGATCGGAGTCCGGGGATCATCATCGAGCTGAACGTGTGCTCGAACTTGGAGGCGCCGTAGTTTCGGTGCTTGATCGGTTGGATCGTGAAGACGTACGACTACTTCCTCTACGTTGTGTCAACGCTTCCGCAGTCGGTCTGCGTGGGTACGTAGACAACACTCTTCCCTCTCGTTGCTATGCATCACCATGATCTTGCGTGTGCGTAGGAAATTTTTTGAAATTACTACGAAACCCAACAGTGGCATCCGAGCCTAGGTTATTTATGTTGATGTTATATGCACGAGTAGAACACAAGTGCGTTGTGGGCGATATAAGTCATACTGCCTACCAGCATGTCATACTTTGGTTCGGCGGCGTTGTTGGACGAGACGACCCGGACCAACCTTACGCGTACGCTTACGCGAGACCGGTTCCCCCGACGTGCTTTGCACATAGGTGGCTTGCGGGCGACTGTCTCTCCAACTTTAGTTGAACCAAGTGTGGCTACGCCCGGTCCTTGCGAAGGTTAAAACGGAGTCTATTTGACAAACTATCGTTGTGGTTTTGATGCGTAGGTGAGATTGGTTCTTGCTTAAGCCTGTAGCAGCCACGTAAAACTTGCAACAACAAAGTAGAGGACGTCTAACTTGTTTTTGCAGGGCATGTTGTGATGTGATATGGTCAAGACATGATGCTGAATTTTATTGTATGAGATGATCATGTTTTGTAACCGAGTTATCGGCAACTGGCAGGAGCCTTATGGTTGTCATTTTATTGTATGCAATGAAATCGCGATGTAATGCTTTACTTTATTACTAAGCGGTAGTGATAGTCGTAGAAGCATAAGCTTGGCGAGACGACAATGATGCTACAATGGAGATCAAGGTGTCACGCCGGTGACGATGGTGATCACGACGGTGCTTCGGAGACGGAGATCACAAGCACAAGATGATGATGGCCATATCATATCACTTATATTGATTGCATGTGATGTTTATCCTTTTATGCATCTTATCTTGCTTTGATTGACGGTAGCATTATAAGATGATCTCTCACTAAATTATCAAGAAGTGTTCTCCCTGAGTATGCACCGTTGCGAAAGTTCTTCGTGCTGAGACACCACGTGATGATCGGGTGTGATAGGTTCTACGTTCAAATACAACGGGTGCAAAACAGTTGCACACGCGGAATACTCAGGTTATACTTGACGAGCCAAGCATATACAGATATGGCCTCGGAACACAGAGACCGAAAGGTCGAGCGTGAATCATATAGTAGATATGATCAACATAACGATGTTCACCATTGAAAACTACTCCATCTCACGTGATGATCGGTTATGGTTTAGTTGATTTGGATCACGTAATCACTTAGAGGATTAGAGGGATGTCTATCTAAGTGGGAGTTCTTTAATTAAACTTGATTAACTGAACTTAGATTTATCATGAAACTTAGTACCTGATTAGTATCTTGCTTGTCTATGTTGATTGTAGATAGATGGCCCGTGTTGTTGTTCCGTTGAATTTTAATGTGTTCCTTGAGAAAGCAAAGTTGAAAGATGATGGTAGCAATTACACGGACTGGGTCCGTAACTTCAGGATTATCCTCATTGCTACGCAGAAGAATTACATCCTGGAAGCACTACTAAGTGCCAAGACTGCTGCAGGAGCAACATTAGATGTTATGAACGTCTGGCAGAGCAAAGCTGATGACTACTCAATAGTTCAGTGTGCCATGCTTTACGGCTTAGAACCGGGTCTTCAACGATGTTTTGAACGTCATGGAGCATATGAGATGTTCTAGGAGTTGAAGTTAATATTTCAAGCAAATGCCCGGATTGAGAGATATGAAGTCTCCAATAAGTTCTATAGCTGCAAGATGGAGGAGAATAGTTATGTCAGTGAACATATACTCAAAATGTCTGGGTATCATGATCACTTGACTCAACTGGGAGTTAATCTTCATGTTGATAGCGTCATTGACATACTTCTTCAATCACTGCCACCAAGCTACAAGAGCTTCGTGATGAACTATAATATGCAAGGGATGAACAAGACTATTCCCGAGCTCTTCGCGATGCTGAAAGCTGCGGAGGTAGAAATCAAGAAGGAGCAATCAAGTGTTGATGGTCAACAAGACCACTAGTTTCAAGAAAAAAGGGCAAAGGGAAGAAGAAGGGGAACTTCAAAAAGAACGGCAGCAAGTTGCTGCTCAAGAGAAGAAACCCAACCCTGACCCTAAGCCTGACACTGAGTGGCTTCTATACAAGCAGACTGGTCCACTCGAAGCGGAAACTGCCCCAAGTATTTGGCGGATAAGAAGGATGGCAAGGTGAACAAAGGTATATGTGAATATACATGTTATTGATGTACCTTACTAATGCTCGGCAGTAGCACCTGGGTATTGGATACTGGGTTCTGTTGCTAATAATTTGCAACTCGAAACAGGGGCTATGGATTAAGCGAAGATTGGCTTAAGGACGATGTGATGATGTGCCATGGAAATGTTCCAAAGTCGATGTGATCGCGGTCCGGCATGCTACCTCTACATCTACCTTGGGATTAGTATTAGACTAAATAATTTTATTTGTGCCAGCGTTGAGGCATGAACATTATAATCTGGATCTTGTTTGATGCGAGACGTTATTCATTTTAAATCAGAGAAAAAATGTTGTTCATTTATATGAGTAATAATCTTTTATGGTCATGCACCCTTGAAGAAGTGGTCTATCTTATTGGATCTCGATAGTAGTAACACACAATTCATAATGTTGAAGCCAAAAGATGCAGAGTTGGATAATGAAAGTGCAACTTATTTGTGGCACTGCCGTTTAGGTCATATCGGTGTAAGTGCATGAAGAAAACTCCATTCTAATGGACTTTTGAACCACTTGATTATGAATCACTTGGTACTTGCGAACCGTGCCTCATGGGCAAGATGACCAAAACGCCATTCTCCGGTACTATGGAGAGAGCAACAGATTTGTTGGAAATCAACATACAGATGTATGTGGTCCGATGAATATGATGCTCGTGGCGGATATCGTTATTTTCTCAACCCTTTCACAAGATGATTAAGCAAGATATGGGTATATCTACTTAATGAAACATAAGTCTGAAACATTTGAAAATTTCAAAGGAATTTCAGAGTGAATTGAAAATCATCGTAACAAGAAAATAAAGTTTCTACGATCTGATTGTGGAGGAAGAATATTTGAGTTACGAGAGTTTGGTGTAACATTTGGAAAAATTGTGGAATAGTTTTCGCAACTCACGCCACCCCGGAACACCAGAGCGTAATGGTGTGTCCGAAACGTCGTAATCGTACTTTACTAGATATGGTGCGATCTATGATGTCTCTTACTGATTTACCGCTATCGTTTTGGGGGATACGCTCTAGAGACGGCCGCATTCACGTTAAATAGGGCACCATCAAAATCCGTTGGAGACGACGCCTTATGAACTATGGTTTGTCAAGAAACCCAAAGTTGTCGTTTCTGAAAGTTTGGGGCTGCGATGCTATGTGAAAGCTTCAACCTGATAAGCTCGAAACCCAAATCGGAGAAAAGTGTCTTCATAGGATATCCAAAGGAAACTATTGGATACACCTTCTATCACAAGATCCGAAGGCAAGACTTTGTTGCCTAAATTCGGAAAATTTCTAGAGAAAGGAGTTTTTCTCTCGAAAGAAGTTGAGTGGGAGAAAGTAGAAACTTGACGAGGTAAACTGTACCTGCTCCCTTACTGGAAAGTAGTCAATCAACAGAAAACTGTTCTAGTGACACTACACCAGTTAGTGAGGAAGCTAATGATATGATCATGAAACTTCAGATCAAGATACTACTGATCCTCGTAGATCAACAGAGTGAGAATCCGCGCCAGAGTGGTACGGTAATCCTGTTCTGGAGTCATGCCTACTAGATCATGAATGAACTACGAACTATGAAGAAAGCCGATGGTGAGCAAGATTCCGCAAAGTGCTTGAGCCATGAAATCTAAGATGGGATCATGTATGAGAACAAAGTATGGACTTTGTTGAACTTGCCCAATGATCGGCAAGCAATAGAGAATAAATGGATCTTCAAGAGAAGACTGACGCTGACGGTAAATATTACTGTCTACAAAGCTCGACTTGTCGCGAAAAGGTTTTCGGCAAGTTTCAAGGGAATTGACTACGATGAGACCTTCTCGCCCCGTAGCGGATGCTTAAGTCTGTCCGAATCAATGTTTAAGGCAATGCCTGCATCGCTTTATGATTATGAAATTTGGCAAATGGATGTCAAAACTGCATTCCTGAATGGATTTCTGGAAGAAGAGCTGTATATGATGCAACCAGAAGGTTTGTCGATCCAAAAGAGCTAACAAAGTGTGCAAGCTCCAGCGATCCATTTATGGACTGGTGCAAGCCTCTCGAGTTGGAATAAACGCTTGATAGTGTGATCAAAAGCATTTGGTTTTATACAGACTTTCGGAGAAGCCCTGTATTTTACAAGAAAGTGAGTGGGAGCTCTATAGCATTTCTGATATTATATGTGGATGACATATTACTAATTGGAAATGATATAGAATTCTGGATAGCAATAAAGGGATACTGAATAAAGAAGTTTTTCAATGAAAGACCTCGGTGAAGCCTTGGCTTACATTATTAGGCATAAAGATCATAGAGATAGATCAAGACGCTTAATGGACTTTCACAAACACATTACCTTGACAAAATTTTGAAGAGTTCAAAATGGATCAAGCAAGAAAGGATTCTGCCTGTGTTACAGGTGTGAATTTGAGTAAGACTCAATGCCCGACCACTGCAGAGATAGAGAGGAATATGAAAGATGTTCCCTATGCATCAGCCATAGGATATCATGTATGCAATGCTGTGTACCAGACGATGTGTGCCTTGCTATAAGTCTAAGCAGGGAGGTACCAAAGTAATCCAGGAGTGGATCACTGGACAGCGGTCAGGAACATCCCTGAAATAACCTGAAAAGGACTAAGGATATGTTTCTCGTATATGGAGGTGACAAAGAGCTCATTGTAAAAGGTTACGTTGATGCAAGCTTTGACACTGATCGGACGATTCCTAAATCGCAAAGAGGAATACGTGTTACATTAAACGGTGGAGCTGTCAGTTGGTGCAGTTCTAAACAAAGCGTCGTAAGCGGATCTACATGTGAAGGCGGACTACATAGCTGCTTCGGAAGCAGCGAACGAAGGAGTCTGGATGAAGGAGTTCATATCCGATCTAGGTGTTATACCTAGTGCATCGGTCCAATGAAAAATCTTTTTGTGACAATACTGGTGCAATTGCCTTGCAAAGGAATCCAGATTTCACAAGAGAACCAAGCACATAAAGAGACGCTTCAATTCCATCCGGGATCTAGTCCAGGTGGGAGACATAGAGATTGCAAGATACATACGGATCTGAATGTTGCAGACCCGTTGACTAAGCCCTTCCACGAGCAAAACATGAATCAGCACCAAGGCTCCATGGGTGTTAGAATCATTACGGTGTAATCTAGATAATTGACTCTATTGCAAGTGGGGAGACTGAAGGAAATATGCCCTAGAGGCAAAAATAAAGTATTATTATTTCTTATAATCATGATAATGTATTATTCATGCTAGAATTGTATTAACCGGAAACATAATACATGTGTGAATACATAGACAAACAAAGTAGTCACTATAGCTCTACTTGACTAGCTCGTTAATCAAAGATGGTTATGTCCTAACAGATACAATGAGTTGTTATTTGAATTAACGGGATCACATCATTAAGAGAATGATCTGATTGACATGACCCATTCCATTAGCTTAGCACGATAACGAAAGAAGTACTGAATATGTACAAGGACATTGATACTCTAATACGTTGAGGGCAAATGCCGGAGGAACACTTTGGGTACTACCAAACGTCACAACGTAACTGGGTGATTATAAAGGAGTACTACAGGTGTCTCCAAAGGTACATGTTGGGTTGGCGTATTTCGAGATTAGGTTTTGTCACTCCGATTGTCGGAGCGGTATCTCTGGGCCCTCTCAGTAATGCACATCACATAAGCCTTGCAAGCATTGCAACTAATGAGTTAGTTGCGGGATGATGTATTACAGAACGAGTAAAGAGACTTGCTGGTAAAGAGATTGAACTAGGTATTGGATACGGACGATCGAATCTCGGGCAAGTAACATACCGATGACAAAGGGAACAACGTATGTTGTTATGCGGTCTGACCGATAAAGATCTTCGTAGAATATGTAGGAGCCAATATGGGCATCCAGGTCCCGCTATTGGTTATTGACCGGAGACGTGTCTCGGTCATGTCTACATTGTTCTCGAACCCGTAGGGTCCGCACGCTTAAGGTTACGATGACAGTTGTATTATGAGTTTATGCATTTTGATGTACCGAAGGTTGTTCGGAGTCCCTGATGTGATCACGGACATGACGAGGAGTCTCGAAATGGTCGAGACATAAAGATTGATATATTGGAAGCCTATATTTGGACATCGGAAGTGTTCCGGGTGAAATCGGGATTTTACCGGAGTACCGGGAGGTTACCGGAACCCCCCGGGAGCCATATGGGCCTTAATGGGCTTTAGTGGAAAGGAGAAAGGGGCAGCCCAAGGTGGCCGCACGCCTCCCCCCTCCCCTAGTCCTATTAGGACTAGGAGAGGTGGCCGGCCCCCCTCTCTCTCTTTCCCCCTCGGGGAATCCTAGTCCAACTAGGATTGGGGGGGAGTCCTACTCCCGGGAGGAGTAGGACTCCTCCTGCGCCCTCCTCCTGGCCGGCGGCCCCCTCCCCCTTGGCTCCTTTATATACTGAGACAGAGGCACCCCAGAAACACACAAGTTGATCCACGTGATCTATTCCTTAGCCGTGTGCGGTGCCCCCAGCCACTATATTCCTCGATAATACTGTAGCAGAGTTTAGGCGAAGCCCTGCTACTGTAGTGCATCAAGATCGTCACCACGCCGTCGTGCTGACGGAACTCTTCCCCAACACTTTGCTGGATCGGAGTCCGGGGATCGTCATCGAGCTGAACGTGTGCTCGAACTCGGAGGCGCCGTAGTTTCGGTGCTTGATCGGTTGGATCGTGAAGACGTACGACTACTTCCTCTACGTAGTGTCAACGCTTCCGTAGTCGGTCTGCGTGGGTACGTAGACAACACTCTTCCCTCTCGTTGCTATGCATCACCATGATCTTGCATGTGCGTAGGAAATTTTTTGAAATTACTACGAAACCCAACAGTTATTTTCCCAAGGTTTGGAGTCCCTAGATATTTAATGACTGATGGTGGTTCACACTTTATTCATGGTGCTTTTCGTAAAATTCTTGCCAAGTATGATGTTAACCATAGAATTGCATCACCTTATCATCCTTAGTCTAGTGGTCAAGTTGAACTTAGCAATAGAGAAATAAAATTAATTTTGCAAAAGACTGTCAATAGGTCCACGAAGAATTGGTCTAAGAAATTAGATGATGCACTTTGGGCTTATAGAACAGCATATAAAAATCCTATGGGTATGTCTCCTTATAAAATGGTTTATGGAAAAGCTTGTCATTTGCCTCTTGAGTTATAACAAAAAGCATATTGGGCAATCAAAGAACTCAATTATGATTTCAAACTTGCCGGTGAAAAGAGGTTATTTGATATTAGCTTATTAGATGAATGGAGAACCCAAGCTTAATAATGTGCAAAATTATTCAAAGAAAAAGTTAAAAGATGGCATGACAAAAGAATCCAAAAGCGTGAGTTTAAAGTCGGAGAATGTGTTCTTTTGTACAACTCCCGTTTCGGATTCTTTGCAGGAAAACTCCTCTCAAAATGGGAACACCCCTACGTTACCGAGGAGGTTTATCGGTCTGGAGCCATCAAAACAAATAATGCCGAAGGTACTAACCCGAAGGTTGTCAATGGGCAACGAGTAAAACATTATATCTCAGGTACGCCCATTAACGTTGAAAGTAATATTATCCAAACTATGACACCAGAAGAACACATAAAAGAGTCCTTTCGGAACACTCCAGAATCATGAAAATAAGGAGGTACGTGATACGGTAAGTAAACGGACTCCGAAAAATCCGCAAAAATATTTTTGTTAGTTTTGGAATATTTAGAACTGGCGCACCCAGGTGGGTTGTGCCCACCTGGGACACCTTTTGGACCCCGTTTTTATTCCATTTGCTTGTCCCCCAAGATAAAAAAATCTATATATACTTCCCGAACCTGTTGATCACCATATCGCGGAGAAATCCCCTGTTCTTCTTCCTTGCTGATCTCTGCGCAGTTCTGAAAATATGTCATCCCAAGACTTTGACGGAGAGAGATATGTCTCACATCTCATTGCTGACCCAAAGACCTATGGGGACCTATCTCCTTATGGTTGAACTACAGATGACGAGGAGGATGCTCACTTGATGAGGATCGATGATTCAAGCTCGGAGGAGGAGGATGTTCCTCTACCTCAACCTGGGGATATGCATGTGGAGTTCAAGAAGTCAAGTCTCCCTAAGAGAGCTAATCGGTCTAAAAACCAATCTATTCCTTTTCGTTTTTGGCAGAAAAGCAAAGGGGATTTATGTGATAGGATCTAGAAGCTGGAGCTAGAAGTCGATGATTTAAAGGAGGAAACTTCTCTCCTTAACTACAATATGAAAAAGTTGAGGGCACAATTGCCATCACCACCATCATCTTCACTACCAAAAGAGAATTGAGTATCGGGTATGGGAACTCCCCTTGGCTTCTGTCAAGCTTGGGGGAGGTGCCCCGGTATCGTATCATCCCACTATCTTTTTGCCTTTACTTATTTTAGTTTGATCTTTTGCTTTAGATGAATAAAAGTTTAGTTCGATCCTTTCTTTTCGAGAGTTTGCTTAGTGATCTATCCTTGTAATCGTGTGCAAGATATATAATACTCCCTCCGTTCCAGAATATAAGGTGTATTGATTTCCGTGCAAGTCAATCATTTGAATGTTTGACCAAGATTATAGAATAAAATAACAATATCTGCAATGCCTAATAGATAAGATATGAAACAATTCTTCATGATGGTTCAAATGATATAAATTTCGTATTGTGGATATTAATATATTTTTCTAAAAACTTGGTCAAACATGCACCCATTTGATTTTTGAAAAAACAAATACACCTTATATAAAGGAACAGAGGGAGTAAAGTTTAGTTTGAGTTTTTGCTTTCTTTACATTCATGTTGCAACTAAAAGTAAAAGAGAAAGGAAATAAATCAAAAAGATCATATACTAATCTTATGGTAGGTGATGATACCACATAAGGAAAAGTATAAGTAGAAAATTTTATTAGAGATTGACAAACATAGCATTAATCAATGATGCAACTCATGAACGAATTAATAAGGGAAGAGAAGATTCACATATAAATATACTATCCTAGAAATCTTTTGTGACTGTAAGCCCTCATATAAATATTATATGCCAAAATTGTTGACGTTGGACAAGGAAGACAACTTAATGGTTTATGTTTGTTTATATTCACATAGAAGTCATATTGTCATGGATCCTTTAACATGTGGTGCTTGCCCCCTATCTTTGCTAGCCAAAAATTCCGCACTAAGTAGAGATACTACTTGTGCATCCAAAAACCCTTAAACCCAAATCTTATTTTTCAAGTGTCCAGCATACCTACCTAGGGATTGAGCAAGATCCCTCAAGTAAGTTGCCATCGGTGCAAAAAGGAAATAAAAATTGCTTCTAAAAGTGTGAGATCATTTAGTGCAAGAGAAAATTGAGTGTTGCACGAACTTGTGATGATGAAGAATAAAAGCGACATACTGCATAATAAAGGTCGCTATCACAAGGGGCAATGCAACGTGACGTTCTTTTGCACTAAGGGGTTGAGCATACAAAAAAATAAGTGCATGGAAACCTTTGTTTTCCTCTGCGAAGGGCCTATCTTTTACTTTTATGTATTTATTTTTATGAAAAGATTCAAAGTTTTCCTTCTAATCATTTTTATTTTTCTCCTTTGGCAAGCATCATGTGGTGAGGAAAGATCTAGGCACATATTTCCAGTTGAATATAGATAGCATGAGTTATTATTGTTGACATCACCCTTGAGGCGAATACGTTGGGAGACGAAACTAAAAGACCCTATCTTCGTATGTGTCCGGTTGAAACATTTTGCTCATGTGCATGCGGTGAGTGTTAGCAATCATGGAAGACTACATGATGGTTGAGTATGTGGACTTGCCTAAAGGATCCGATACGTGACCCTTCCTGAAAAGATGATGAATTGTAGTTGCAAAGTTGACTGAGAACATAGTTTGTTGGTTTCTAATAGAGTTTTTGCTTTATACTTCAATAGTGTGATGAATTGTTACTTATTCATGAGAAGTCTATGATCAAAGTTCTTTCATAAAAAATTTATGTTTAAGTTTATTGCTGTTATAATAATGAACATGATGCTTCTATGTTCGTATTTTGTTTTTATCGACACCTCTCTCTCTCTCTAAGCATGTGGACATGTTTTTCACTTTCGGTTTTCGCTTGAGGACAAGCGAGATCTAAGCTTGGGGGACTTGATACGTCCATTTTGCATCATGTTTTCTTACTATTATTTATGATGTTTTTATCCATAATAATGCTTTTTGGAGTAATTCTAATGCCTTTTCTCTCATAATATGCAAGGTGTACACAAAGAGAGAGAGAATTTCGGCAGCTGGAAATCTGGACCTGGAAAAGCTACGGCAGGCCACCTATTTTGCACATCTTCAAACAAGCTGAAACTTCACAGAGATCTTTTATCAATTATATGATGAATATTGGAGCAAATAACCACCAGAGGGGGCCCACCAGGTGGGCACAACCCACCTAGGCGTGCCAGGGAGCCTAGACGCGCCCTGGTGGGTTGTGCTCACCCAGGCCCACCTCCGGTGCCCATCTTCTGGTATATAAGTCATTTTGACATAGAAAAAAAATAAGGGGATGACTTTCGGGACGGAGCGCCGCCGTCTCGAGGCGAAACTTGGGCAGGAGCACTTTTGCCCTCTGGCGGAGTGATTCCGCCAGGGGAACTTCCCTCCCGAAGGGGGAAATCATCGTCATCATCATCACCAACAACTCTCCCATCTTGGGGAGGGAAATCTCCATCAACATCTTCAACAACATCATCTCATCTCAAACCCTAGTTCATCTATTGTGTTCAATCTTGTTACTAGAACTATAGATTGGTGCTTGTGGGTGACTAGTAGTGTTGATTACATCTTGTAGTTGACTATATGGTTTATTTGGTGGAAGATTATATGTTCAGATCCAATATGCTATTTAATACCCCTATGATCTTGAGCATGATTATCTTTTGTGAGTAGTTACTTTGTTCTTGAGGTCACGGGAGAAATCATGTTGTAAGTAATCATGTGAACTTGATATGTGTTCGATATTTTGATAATATGTATGTTGTGATTCCCTTAGTCGTGTCATGTGAACGTCGACTACATGACACTTCACCATATTTGGGCCTAAGGCAATGCATTGTGGAGTAGCAATTAGATGATGAGTTGCGAGAGTGACCGAAGCTTAAACCCCAGTTTATGCGCTATTCCATAAGGGACCGATCGGATCCAAAAGTTTAATGCTATGGTTAGAATTTATTCTTAATACTTTTCTCACAGTTGCGGATGTTTGCGGGAGGGTTAATCATAAGTAGCAGGTTTGTTCAAGTAAGAATAGCACCTAAGCACCGGTCCACCCACATATTAAATTATCAAAGTACCGAACACAAATCGAACCAACATGGTGAAAGTGACTAGATGAAATTCCCGTGTACCCTTAAGAACACTTTGCTTATCATAAGAGAACGTTTTGGCCTGTCCTTTGCCTCAAAAGTATTGGGCTACCTTGCTGCACTTTTGTTACTACTATCGTTACTTGCTCGTTACAAATTACCTTGCTATCAAACTACTCTGCTACTTACAATTTCAGCACTTGCAGAGATTACCTTGTTGAAAACCACTTGTCATTTCCTTCTGATCCTCGTTGGGTTCGACACTCTTACTTATCGAAAAGAGCTACAATTGATCCCCTATACTTGTGGGTCATCACCCGCATGGCCACGACGGCTGTCGCCCGCCCGTCCGTCTAGTCCACCCATCTTTGAGCTTGGACAATCGACAGTGTCCCAACTCTCCACTTCGACGAGGAGGCAACCATCAGTCCATCTCAGCGGCTCGGTGGCGTCTTGTGTGTCAATTTCCCTTTAAAATTTGTGCAAGTTGCATTAAAACTGTGTGTTTTGTACTTCTGATCCCATATTCGGTTTAAATAGAAAACCAAATAGAATAATTGGTTAACCAAAAATTTTTGGTTAGCTGATTCTATATATGGGTTTCATTTCCCTACCCAAATTTCCAAAAATGAACAGTAGAAACTGAGCCGAACGCCCAGGCCTAGCCTCGGTGTCTCCACCGTCGATGTCCTCAACTCTCCCCGGGTGGATCCACCAATGTTGCCTTTGCCTCTGTCGAAGACGGCATGCCACTGGACGTTATCATCGATGCACACCTCTGTAGGAGCGTGTTGTGCCCATGGTCTTCATTGGCGTCATAGCTATTCCTTCCTCCTCGCGGTCGCCGCTCTGACCTCTAACGTGCAGACCTATTCTACGGCGTCGCATTCCCCTACTCAGGGTAGCTCATATGTTCTGATATCCTTGTGATTTTTGTTGCCGCTCGATGGTCATGCTCCTAATTAATGGTGGTCAATCTCTTCATAGAGCGGTCATGCCAGTTAGATGGAAAAAATGCATGAATCAGATTTAGACTACAGTGGAGATTTGCAACTAATGTTGGAAAAGAATTTCACTTATTTTGAAGCATATTTTTATTTTGTTTAAAACAAATGTAATTTGTACATACAACACATGTAATATGTTGCCACTCCTCTCATTGTATCCAACATTGCTCTATTTTTGGCTCCGTATATGCACAAAACTAAATATTGCAAATTTCATAAAGCTCCATGCTTTCCACACAGCTGAAAAAAGTCTCTTACACACTAATCATGCTTCTAATAATAATGTATCATGCTTCCTGATAAAGCTTCCATAGAAAACACTCATGCTTCTTACATAGCTGGCCACATTTTTTGTTTCATAACAAACAAGATTTTGACAAATAGCGCTTCATGCTTCCTAAGCAAACGAATAAAGTTTTTGTTGTACACCAATCAACTATGCTTCCAACATTTGTGTATTGTGCTTCAAGCACTCGGATCGGAAATTCCCTACATTCTAGTGTTTTGTTTCAGACATGCTAGTTCTAAGAGAGAACAAACATGGAACGTGTCTGTGGGATTTGAGTTGATCATCAGTAGAAAAAATCAGGGATTTAGGCCTAACATAAACATTGGGCTATTAGAGGAGAGTTGAACTAATAAATCTAATTGGTATCAAATAACGTTTGTGTAATATAATCAGTGTAGAATCTAGGCATAGGAAGCCGTGACTTTCTTTGAACTAGAGGATCGGTTTGTGGATTTTACCATAGGGTGCACACACAAGGAAAAATTAACACAAAAAATCTAGACTAAGTTAAGGTAACAAGTGTTGAATGCATTATCAACATTAGATCAAAAACTCCTGAACCCTAGAACCAATGTACGCAGAGGCAACGGAACCCTAAAAATTAAAGGGGGTAAAGGAAGGAAAAGAAGGATGGGCCAGAAAATCTCACCGGAGAGAAACGATGAGGAGGGACACTGGAGTAGGCTGTTGTCGCCGCCGAGGTCGCGTCGGGGAAGGAAAGAAGAGGGTCACCATGGCAGATCTTCTGCGGAATGAGAGACGAGGGAGCTGGCTAGGGAAGCAGCCGGTCATTGGTTGCGGAGAGCGTTCGGCCGCTCCCTTCCCTACTCGTCCGTCCAGTCATTCCCACCGCCACCGCTCTCGCCGTCCCCTTCTCCTTTTTCCTTTGAGCACTAGCAGTTTTGTTCCACACGTGGGGCCAATGTGGGTCAAATCCCGGCGGAAACCTGGTGGTTTCGGGTGGATTTGGAAGGGCTATAACCCGGCCAGGTCCAACCGAAGGCGCATCCTTCTTTCCGGAGGGATCCGACCTTGGCTGGGGCTAAATCCACACGGATCGGTCAAGTTTTGACCTAATACCGGCGGGGGTGGGATTTTGGACCCTGATAAGTACCTGACGTGTGGCACGAGCACATGAAAACTCCGGAAAAAAATTGATGGCAACTTTAGTTACCAAGTATGGTAACTTTCGTGCTTCGTTTATTCTTTACAAAAACTTACCGTGCGTCACTTGAAATTGTCATCCTTGCATGACTGAAATTGCCATCGAAAAACGTCAAGGCTAGAATATCACACCTCATCTGTGACACTTACCATTTGGATTGAACGAACAAGGCCTAACGTCACTTATGAGTATATGAAAAATATTGCACCGCGAGTAATAAAATTCTAAAGTCAAAGAAGAAATTCAAATGCTTTCTGCAAAGGCTTACGAAACAGTAACTCGTGTGTAGTGTGCAATGAAAAAAGGGACTATTTATGCTATAAAAGGATCGCGCCCCACTCTATAAATAAATCGACTATTTATTGAGACAGATATATGAGTTCATCGTTTCATGGTAAGCAGTAATCACACAGCATATGCGGGAGCCACCGCGAGCCCAGCTTTACGATCGAGTCAGTTTTCGCTCATACTACCCGGCTCCACGAGGAAGAAGAGCAGACAGCGAGACGGCAGGTCTGGCCGCCCATCCAGCATCGCCGTGCACCGCAGCAGCAAGGGCCATACCTGCGTTACGGTATCCTTCTCCTCCAGCGTCAGCCGCACCGCCAACGGCACGCGCTCCTGCCGCCGGCGGAGGCCGTCGAGGCGCTCGTAGAGCTGGTCGGGCATCCCCAGCCCCTCTCCGGTGGCCACGAAGGGCACGTCCACGACGCTCCGTGCCGGGACGCAGAGCTCGCCGAGATCGGCGCTGGCGAGGGGCACGCCATCGTACTCCACCACCGCGCCCGCCGGCTCGAAGCAGTGCCGCCACACGTTGCTGTTCTTGACGCGGAGGTGGATGCGGAAGGTGGGCGGCGCGCCGGCGCGCCGGTCGAGGCCCTCGAAGCTGGAGACGGTCGCGGAGAACTCGGGTGGGGTGGACTCGAGCGTGATGGCGAGGACGGTCATGAGGATCGTACCGAGCACAACGGATCCGAGCAGTAGCGCCGCGAGCACAGGATGGCTCTGTGCGAAAGTTTTACGTTCTTCCATGGATGGATGCTAGCCCCGAGCTGACTAGGCCGCCGAGCAATAGTTGGGGCCGAGGTTTGGAACTACCAGATGATAGCTCTGAGTAGATGGATGCAGCCGTTTATCCTCCAGAAAATACACGTATGAGGCGAGGACAATTAAGGTACAGGCCGTTCCTAACAGATGAGGATCTCGATCCCTACACGTGAGGAAGTTCGGTTGAGATCCAGATATCCTATCGCTGGATACGGACGGAGCCAACTCCAAACGAACTGCCTCCCTCAAGACTCCTGGACGATATATCCGTGATGCTGTTAGCGGCATCCCCAACAAATACTCCTACTAGAAGAAGCTTGAAGACAGCAAAGTAGTAGTCCAAGATCGAAGCATGGCCGTCGACTTGGAGCAGGCGGCCTACCATGCCATCCCCGCCGACCCGCGCGACGACGAGGCGCCGCCAGTCCTGGGCAACGCGCCGGCGGCGAGGTCCAGCCACATGGACGGACCCACCTTTCTAATCTTGGTGCTACTTTCGGTTGGAGTGACAGCGCTCATGTTGGGCCCCATGTACTACATGGAGGGCGCCAACGTGGCGTCTTTCTCCGTCGGCCTCGCCGGCTACGAGGGCATCGACCCGGCCAGGCCCGGCCGCGTGGTCTCGCCGGCGTTCAATCTCACGCTGCGCATGAACAAGACGTGCGCCGACCGCGCTGAGGTGTTCCTGACCTACTCCGGCGTCGCGCTCGGCTGGGCGCGCGTGGAGCCGCGCGGCTGCGTCTCCCGGGAGCCCTGGGGAAGGGGCGTGAAGGTGGTGGCCAGGGCCGACGGCGTGGGGCTCTCGGGGCCTCTCCGGGAGCGCATGGCGTCGGAGTGGCGCCGCTCGGGGCGGGTGGAGCTCGACGTCGACGTGGCGGTATACAGAGACGCCGGAGAACGCCTGCGGTGGGGCTACTTCGGCGACAACACCCGCGACAAGGTGATGCGCTGCAAGGTGACGGCGGATGATGGACCAACGTCGGAGTCGCTACCTTGCCCATGGTATTCTGTACGGCCTCACAGTTATGATATGTTCAGCGACGACTCGTAGACTGTCTTTGGATTTACCGATTTTCGGATGAATTGTCAAGGAATCAAGTTCTGTATGAAAATTCGTAGGAAATTTATGTGCAATGATTCAATTTGTAGCTGAATGTACTGCTGTAATTTATGAAAATTCGTAGTAACCACCTTCAATAACTTTTTTTCGAAATGAAGGCAAAAAAATTGTCTCAATGATTAAATAAGAGGAGAGTAGAATTACATAGTGTTATAAAAGACCGAGCGAGCGGCATGACAATTCCTCGCTTAATACTCCCTCCGTTTCTTTTTATTCTACAGATAAGATTTGGTTAAAGTCAAACTACACAAAGTTTGACCAAATTTATATAAAAATATATGAACATCTACAATACTAAAACTATATAGTATGAAAATACGTTTAATGTTGTATCTGATAATATTGATTTTATATTGTAAATGTTTATATTTTTTAACATAAAGTTAGTCAAACTCTACAAAGTTTGACTTTGACCAAATCTTATATGCAGAGTAAAAAAACGGAGGAAGTACAATTCTCTCTAATTTCTTAGCCCCTGCCGAAACCCAAAGCTTGGCCTCATCCACTATAAGCTTTAGTAGGATTGGCGGCGGTGCATTTTTTGTGGCGGAACACCCTAGAGTTCCTCTCATTCCAAATTATCCACGACACAAGCATGGTAAAAAAGGCCATGGCACGTCAATCAGGATTGCTTGAGTTGGTTCGTCTATCCCACCACTTGAACAGAGACTCCGTAAGGTGCCAGCCACTAATGTCCATTGTACAAGACCATACTTATCAATGATCAATCACCAAAGTCTAGTAGTGAAACGGCATTTGACGAAGAGATGGATGCCCGTCTTTTGCTCTTGTTTGCACATGGGGCAAAGGCCACAATTAGCCCAACCACGCCGCTCAAGCCGGTCAGCGGTCCAAATCTGATCTTACAAGGCCAACCAAGCGAAAAATTTGACTTTCGGGGCGTCCACACCTTTTAGACCATAAAGTCTATTAGGGGAGAGTGTCAAACCAAGAAACTGCGCCTTGTACGCGGACGACGCCGAGTATGAACCATCCGTAGAGTGCTTTCATATAATGGCGTCATCGGAATGTTCGTCCAAATGGAAATCGTGGATAAGCATCCAAAGGATAAAGAATACGCGCATGTACACAAGGTTACTGAAGGACGTGTACATGCGTGTATTGTCTGAGTCGAACTGGAGTTGCTTGAATAAAAAGCACGAAAGCCTTAACACTTATCACGATGATTTGTCCTGCAATCATGCATGTATGTGCAAACTGGAAGCTTTTATGGCCGACATTAATATTTGAGTGTGAGTTTCTTGCATTTTACATTCGGTGGACAGATGGATGTATTTCACTGGATGATTTCTTGACAACTTAGATTTTTGTTGCAAATATTGTGTTTCATTTATTTATATATACTACTTCAATTGTAAGCTTGGTGCAGTACAAATTTTACTAAATTAACAAGTATCGAGTGCTAGAAAATTTTTATTTCCGTGACAACGCACGAGCATCATGGAGTAATTTGCGTACGGCGGCCCTCATGTCTAGCTAGATGAGGTTAGTTTTCTAAATTTTAAGCATTTCCTTAGGCCGGTGCACCTCAATCAAAGTGTGGCGGCTAGGCTCATTCCTTTGGGATTGACCACGTTTAGACACGTTGCCCGGGAGAATGGCCATCATCGGTGATGACGGGAAAAACGACATGGATTGTGTGTGGTGATGGTGGGTTGTGATATCATTTTTGACATATGGCTATCTTTCATCCGGGATTTGAACCTGAGCAAAACCACCGCGATGAGATCCTTTTGATCACCACCCTCTAAGTGATATGTTTCCATCAAATTTTTGAAATTCATCCTCGGCGTGTCTAACTTCTCGAAACATGCTTTCGTCTTGCTTTTATAGATAAAGCAACCATTGTGCCCATACAACAAGTTCAAGTGCAGCAAAGTACATAAGAAGTATGTTGAGACAACTGACACAAACAAGCCCAGATAAAAAAGAAAAAAGGCCACCAAGTGGTCAGAAAGGTCAGATTGTCTAGGCAAGACAAGTCAGCTACAATTATTGCGTTCATTATGTTGCCAAGCAGGTACGGTACCGCTGCCTAGATAGCGGATGCCAATGCTTGAAAAAAGGCGAGAAATTTGAATATGGAGGATGCCCGCCGTAAAAAACACACTCAATAACCATCATGTTGTGCGTTGTCCACAAGGTCCAAGCCAACCCTTGAGTGGTGTTGGTACCACTGACAGGCCGTCGGTTATGACCAATCAGAAATTCCCTTACGCTCGTTACTAGTATGAACAACATGTACCAAAAGTAAAATCCCAAAGTCGAAGTAGAAATTCAATGCTTTATGCAAGGCTTACAAACTTGTAACTCATGTGCAAGCAAAAAACCAAAAAAACGCAACTTACTCTTTATTGAGAGAGATCAAAGAGTTCATCGTTCCATACAACTTACGCAGCATACGAAGGAGCAGAGAAGAAGTCCACGCCGAACCTAACTACTTGTAGTAACTACTACCCGGCTCCACGAGGAAGAAGAGCAGACAACGAGACGGCAGGTCCGGCCGGCCATACAGCATCGCCGTGCACCGCAGCAGCCAGGGCCGTACCTGTTGGAATTTTGTTGTTTTGAGATGAAGGATCTAGGAGTAGCTGATGTTATCTTAAACATCAAGCTGTTGAGAGATGAGAATGGTGGGATCACACTGCTTCAGTCTCATTATGTGGAAAAGGTCTTGAGTCGTTTTGGGTATAGCGACTGCACGCCTTCTCCAACTCCATATGATGTTAGTGTGTTGCTTCGAAAGAATCGACGGATTGCTAGAGATCAACTGAGGTATTCTCAGATTATTGGCTTGCTTATGTATTTGGCGAGTGCCACGAGGCCTGACATCTCTTTTGCTGTGAGCAAGCTGAGTCGGTTTGTGTGAAAACCGGGAGATGATCATTGGCATGCGCTTGAGAGAGTTATGCGCTATTTGAAAGGCATCGCGAGCTATGGGATTCACTACACCGGGTATCCAAGGGTACTGGAGGGTTATAGTGACTCAAACTGGATATCTGATGCTGATGAGATTAAGGCCACAAGTGGTTATGTTTTTACACTTGGTGGTGGCGCTGTTTCCTGGAAGTCTTGCAAAGCAGACCATCTTAACGAGGTCAACTATGGAAGCAGAACTCACAGCATTAGACACTGCCACTGTTGAAGCAGAGTGGCTTCGTGAACTCTTGATGGACTTACCTATGGTTGAAAAACCAATACCCCCTATCCTGATGAACTGTGATAATCAAACTGTGATCGGTCAAGATAAACAGTTCTAAGGACAATATGAAGTCCTCAAGGCATGTGAAGAGGAGATTAAAATCTGTCAGAAAATTGAGGAACTCCGGAGTTATTATGTTGGATTATATCCAAACGTCGAAAAACTTGGCAGGTCCCTTCACAAAGGGTCTATCACGTAATGTGATAGATAATGCATCGATGGAGATGGGTTTGAGACCCACCGCATGAGTTGTCCATAGTGGTAACCCACTCTATGTGATCGGAGATCCCGTGAAGTAGAAGTGGGAGACAAGCTGTTGGTCAGCTGGGAGGAGAGTATCCCTATATTGATTATCCCACTCCGTGAAGATGCAATACTCTCCGGATCTGCATGGCAGGTTGATACTTATCTTAATGTGTTCCAAGTGGCTTATTCGGGTAAGCAGAGATGTTGTCCTGCAGAACATCTTCTGAGGAACACACCTATATGAATTTGACTGTCAACGTCGCAGTCTGTGAGAATTGGGTGTTCTCTAATAAATTCATGAAAGGCCCTGGAGTATGACGTATACGCTCCACCCGCGGGGAAGCCTTGCGGCAGCCCAGTATCGGTCAAGAATTTGTGTGAAACTAGTTTCACAGAAAACTTGTAGTTCAAGGCATAGTCCACTATTCAAGTTGTGATCTAGTGTAGCATAAATTTCTAAGTGGAAGTTCAACTTCACAGTCTCCACTAAGCACCGATATATAAAACAATGTTTTGAAACTAAATGATGAGATGTGCCAATGAGACTTTGTGGGGGATTGTTGGAATTTTGCTAGTAGGCCTTTGGCCCAAAGCCCAACTAAAATTCTGAAATTCTCTTGGCCCATTCATGCACACATGTGAGTGGAGTGAGTGAGGCTAGAGTTTAGTCCCACCTTGGAAGTTGAGAGAGAGTTGCACCTTTTTATAAGGTGAGCTCTTCTACCACTTGTATGAGCATGAGAAGAGGAGACCTACACGCGCGCTCCTCCTCCTCGCTCGCCTCGCCACGCCACGCCTCGTCACGACGCGCCGCGGGTTGCGGGATTGAGCCGAGCCGAGGACAGAGCTATGCACGTTGTCTATATTTTTGCTGCATGGGAAAATTAATGAGTCATTAATTAATAATTAACAGACGCGTTAATTACTGAACCGTTTCCGATTCTTTTGGATCGTGACGACTCGGACGTGGGGTTTACTCCCACGACCTACCCGGCCCGCAATATATAGTCAGGCAGACGTCTACCCTAGCCGCCGCTTCGTATGGTTTCTCATCACCGTTCCAGATCATTGCGCCGCCAAGCTAGTCTTCTCCATCCCTCCTTCCGTCGTGCACCGCGAGAAGGGACAGCAGGCCTCCGGAACCCCGCCTCTCGTGATCCTGTACGGGAGAGGGGCGATCAGGTTTTTGGGGAGAGCACTCGCGCGACTGCTGGCAGCGACGACTTCGTGAACGACGACTTCTTCCCTGACCTCGACAACCTCATCCTCGACGACATGGGCGACAACATCAACACCGGCGGTGCTGCACCCGCTGCACCGTATGTGATTCTATCCTTCCTGTTCGAGATCGTGGTAGAATTCATGTTTCTAGTATGTGCCCTAGATGTGATATGTTCATCTGCTACGTTAGTTCGCATGATTAGTTTAATCTCTGCTGCTGTGGTCATGATTTATATTCTGTTTATTCGGATTAAATCTCGTAGTAATTTGCTCATATTTCCAACAATCCAAAAACCTGATTATAGGTAATTTACTCTGAGTGGTTTGCTGCGCATCTGAAACCGCCTGCCTTTAAGGGGGCGCAATATAAGAGGTGGCGCACGAGATCAGTCTACTGGTTTCAGACCATGGGCTGCGATGATGCCACCAAGGGCAAGCCTGAGGGCGATCTTAATCCAGCACAGCTGGAAGCTTTTGAGAAGATCGATACCCTCTTTAAAGGCGCTCTTCTGAGTGTTCTTGATGACTCCATTGTGGATTCGTATATGTCGTTTGACAACGGCAAGGACATGTGGGCTGCGCTCGAGGCCAAGTTTGGTGCCTCGGACGCCGACAACGAGTTGTACGTCATGGAGCAATTCTATGACTACAAGATGACTGATGAGCGCGCTGTTGTAAAGCAGGCTCATGAGATACAGTCGCTCACAAAAGAACTTGAGTACTTCAAGTGTGTGTTGCCGGACAAATTTGTTGCCGGAGGCATCATTGCCAAGCTTCCACCTTCATGGAACAATTTTGCTACTTCCCTGAAACACAAGAGACAGGAGTTTTCCGTTGCGGATCTCATTGGTACTCTTGATGTTGAAGAGAAGGCGAGAGCAAAGGACACACGTGCTCGAGTTACTGAGGGAGGTTCTAGTGCCCACATGGTACAGAAGAAGAACTCCCAGCCCAACAAGTACAAAAACAATAAGAACAAAACTCAGGGCAAAGGCAAGTTTGATACAAAGAACAAGCCATCACATTCTACCAACTTCAAGAAGAATTCTCATAAGAAGGGGAAGGGACTTTGCCATGTCTGCGGTGATCCTAATCACTGGGCTCCAAAGTGTCCTAACCACTTTGAGGAGCGCGATCATGAGAAGAGCGGCAAGTCCGCTAATGTTGTCATCGGTGATACTGATATGAAGGAATCAGGGTACGGTATTTTTCCTACCATCCTTTTCAGTATCTCAATCCCCTGATTGGTTAATTGACACCGGTGCCAATGTACATGTTTGTGCTGACGCCTCCATGTTTTCTTCTTACCAGGTGTTGGGGATATTACTACTGGGTGTAAACCGGCCAGGACAAGCCGGGTTAACTTCATCAGTAGTTGAGTGTGATAAAAGCCCATGAGGGCAGATGAGGGCTAAAGGCCCATAATCGGTTTAAGGCCTATAGCTATAAACCGGCGTTGGTATGTAACTTGTGTTATCAGTTAGGAATAGTGGAGACCGAACCGGACACATCTACGAGCCGGTATCGGGACTCTGTAAACCGACGAGCGTCCCCATGTATATAAGGGGACGACCCGGCGGCGGTTCAAGGACAGACAACAACTCGAGACATAGGCGAATCTTATTTGCTCCCTAGTCGTCGAAACACCCATCAATTCCATCACAACTAGACGTAGGCTTTTACCTTCATTGAAGGGGCCGAACTAGTATAAACTCTCTTGCGTCCTTGTGTCCGCTTTAACCCCTTCAAGCTAACCCGTAGCGATGGCTCCATGACTAAGTCCTTTCTCTAGGACATCTGCCGTGACAAAACCACGACAGTTGGTGCCAACCGTGGGGCTATCGCACGATGGTTTCCGGTTCTTGGAGGGCCGCTTTGAAGGACTCGAGGGCTACGCTGTAGGCCGGATGACTAAGAGTCGTCGCGGCAAACTCTACATCGACGACGCAGGCTGGGGCCCTGAGGCTGGCTCAATTGAGTACGGGTACCGGGTCCCCTTTGGTAGCATTCACGTTTTCATTGGCAAGATCGGTGAACCGGGCCCTGAGCCGGACATCTGCACCGACCTCGTCGAGACGGCTCAGCGTACGCGATCCGCCCGGGCTAAACCGGCCATGAAGCATGCCTTCATGGGAATGATCCATGGAGGGAGTTATGAGGATGGATCAAAGCTTCGTGGGGCGACTGCCGTTCGTTCCGGTGACGAATCTTCGACCGGAGAAACCGAATCTCTTTATCAGCTACAAGATGGCCGGATTGAGAGCTGTTCCGATGGCGACAGTATTCCAGACCCCTCTGATCTGCCTAACCGGGTTGGAATATTCATGACCGGAACACAAGCAGCGCTTCACTCTTCGACAGTCGCGGCAACGATCTCCGGTTCAGCAGCGGCAACGGTTGCCCGGGCGGGAGGCCCTGTGCGCCCACCGGCTTAGGTTCTATCAGAACTATTTGATGCGTTGGCTGTGCTTATGGCAGAAGTCAATCCGCCAGATCAGGACGCTCACAACACGGAGATTGCAAAGGTAAAGGAACAAATCACCCAGGCCAAAACGGATCTGGCGGCTGAGGACACTAGGATGGCCGCAGAGCGGGCTGCTTTAGACGCACAGGCCTACAGGCTTATGTTGGATCAGAGCGCGTCACATGAAGTCATGAGGAGGAAGCACCGGTCCCGCTTACCTCCGGTTTTTGAAGCCAGAGACCTTTTCAACACTCCAGGACCAAGAGCCAGTAATCCGCTGGAGGGGAACCGGGCAGAAGCCCCTGGGACCGGTGCACCGGTTCAGCCCCGTCAGATGGACCCGCCTCGTCAAAACACCGTTATACCTCGGGATGCTTTAACACCTCCGAGTCACTACTCCAACCCAATGGACAATCTTGTTGCCGCTGCTGCACGACTAGAGGCCATTCCAGTTGAAGGTGACTCGCCGCAAGCAGTAGAGACGCGACGGGTCAAGGAACTTCTGAGGACAGCTTTGGCCCAACAGGAGGCGTACTCGTACAGCCGCGACCGAATCCACTCGACCCCCCATCCAAGCCGGAGCTATAGCAGACATATGGATGAACCAGCAGTGTCGAGTAATGAACGACGTGGAGCACCCCGTGGTAACAACCCGACGGGTGGTGCTAATGACGCTCAGGAAGTGGTGAACCGGGCCCGAGCGCGTAGGGAGGCCGAGTTAGCCGCACAGCATCAGGCTCGGCAGCTCACGCCGGTTCGTCCAACCATTTCGATCGAACCTGGTGTTACTTCTAGTTCTTTGGGGGTGCCTTGCCTCGTCCCTGCTTTACGCAACGTGCGCTTGCCCAAGGATTTCAAAGGCCCACGCAAGGTACCAAATTATACGGTGGATCAACCACCAGAGACATGGGTAGAGAGCTATGAGATGGCCATGGAGATGCTTGATGTGGATGACACGGCGTGTGCGAAATACTTCACCATGATGCTTGAAGGAACGGCCCGTACTTGGTTAAAAAGCTTGCCTGCTAATTCTATCAGTTCATGGGCCCAATTACGAGCCCGGTTTATCAACAATTTCAAGGATACCTGTAAACAGCCTATGTCGATAGTGGACTTAGCTGCATGCGTCCAGGAGGAAGGAGAGTCAACGACTCATTGGGTGCGCCGGGTTTCACAAGTGTTGCACTCCTCAGACCGCATCAACGCTGACACCGCAGTATTAACCCTAGAAGGCAACTGCCGGTTTGGGCCCCTGAAGTTGAAATTGGGACGGATGAAGCGTCATTGCACCGACATGGGGACCCTCATGGCCGCTTTGGTAAAATATGCTGATTCTGATAGTACCAAGGATCCCGAATCTGATGATGACAAGACAAGGAAAGGGAAGAAGAACAGCAGCTCCAAAGGTCAGCAACATCACTGGGTAGGCAATGGCGGAGGAGGCAAGCGTAAAGCGGATGGCAACATGGATTTTGTGGCTAATACCAACGTACAGGACAATGGCCAGCGGCGCAAGGGTAGGCCGAAAAATCGTAGTGGAGCGCCCAACCCCAACCCAAACCGCCTGAACTATCTGCTAAGCCAGCCCTGTCCAAGACATGGGATGAAGGAGGAGCCAGCAAACCACCTTTGGAAGGATTGCTTTATTATGCAGGAGTTCAAAAATTCTAATAATTTCCGGTATGATCATGGATCTGGCGGTGGCTCAGGGTCCGGGCCGGGTTACGGTGGAGGAAGTTCCGGTTCAGGATTTAATGGTAATCCGGGCGGACATAATGGTCAAAATAGTCAGAACAACCAGGGTGGTTACAACCAACAGCAGCAACAGTCGGGTTACCAAAGCAACCTAAAGCAGTTGAGTAATGGGCAGTACCATGTCTTTACCACTAGCTTGGACAAGCGAGACCGGAAGGTTCAGAGGTGGGCAGTCAACTCTGTTGAACCGGCCACACCCCGTTATCTACGTTGGTCTGAACAGCCAATCATATGGAGCAGAGAGGATCACCCACTCCAGGTCGATAATCCGGGTCAGTTGGCTCTGGTGGTGGCGCCTCAGGTGGGAGGTTATAAGTTCACCAAGGTGCTCATGGATGGAGGGAGCAGCATTAACATCCTATACTATGAGACCTTCCGTCGTATGGGACTAACAGATAAGAATCTCAAACCGTCCAATACAGTATTCCACGGTGTAGTGCCTGGCAGATCAGCATATCCCGTTGGTAAGATAGCTCTTGAAGTGGCCTTTGGGGATGATCATGATTCCAGGTCGGAAACATTAACGTTTGAAGTGGTAAAAATCCAAAGTCCATATCATGCCCTGTTTGGGCGTCCGGCATACGCCAAGTTTATGGCTCGGCCCTGTTATGTGTATTTGCAGCTCAAGATGCCGGGTCACAAGGGGACAATAACGGTTCACGGAAGCCGCAAAATCGCTTTGGAATGCGAGGAAGGAGATGCGGCTTATGCAGAGTCGGTTTGTGCCACCGAGGAGTTGAAGTACTATAAAGACAATGTTGATCCGGCGGACATGACTCCGTTGAAGAAGCCAACTACAGAGCATGATCCGGCCCTGAAGTTCAAATCGGCAGCAGAAACTAAGCTTGTTGATTTCATACCTGGCGATTCATCCAAGCAGTTCAGCATTAGTGCCAACTTGGATCCGAAATAGGAAAGCGCGCTCATCGAGTTCATCCGTGAGAATCGGGACATTTTTGCATGGAAGCCCTCTGACATGCCAGGTGTACCGAGGGAACTCGCTGAGCACACACTTAATGTGGATCCTAAATACAAACCGGTGAAACAGTTCCTCTGCCGGTTTAACGAAGAAAGACGCAAGGCGATTGGAGAAGAGGTAGCCAGGCTCTTAGCAGCTGGTTTTATTGTTGAAGTTTTTCACCCCGAGTGGCTTTCCAATTCGGTGCTAGTCCTTAAGAAAAACGGCACCTGGCGTATGTGTGTGGATTACACAGATCTTAATAAAGCTTGTCCAGCAGATCCTTTTGCCCTCCCCGTATTGATCAAATCATTGATGCTACGGCGGGTTGTGAGCGTTTAAGTTTTTTGGATGCATATTCTGGCTATCATCAGATCAAAATGGCAGTTAAGGACCAGGAGAAGATGGCATTCATAACTCCCTTTGGAGCCTTCTGCTATGTGTCTATGCCCTTTGGGCTCAAAAGTGCCCAGGCAACTTATCAACGGTGTGTACAAAATTGTCTTCACAAGCAGATTGGTCGTAATGTACATGCTTACGTGGCTGATATCGTGGTTAAATCCAGGGAGAAGGAGACTCTGGTTGATGATTTGAAGGAAACCTTTGATAACCTAAGGACGTACAAGATGATGCTTAATCCGGACAAGTGTGTCTTTGGTGTACCGGCGGGCAAGTTATTGGGTTTTCTGGTGTCCAACAGGGGAATTGAGGCTAATCCGGAGAAGATCACAGCCATCACCTCCCTGTCAACCGAAGTGTATCAATGATGTTCAACGCCTGGCAGGCCGGATTGCCGCGTTAAGCCGGTTTATCAGCCGCCTTGGTGAGAAGGCGATCCCTTTGTATCAGATGTTGAAGAAGACGGATCAGTTCGTCTGGAGTTCTGCTGCTGATGAAGCATTTGAGGACTTAAAGCGGCAATTAGCTAATCCGCCTGTGCTCGCCGCTCCCATTGACAAGGAGCCGTTACTGCTATACGTTGCTGCTAATGCTCGTGCGGTCAGCGTGGCTATTGTGGTGGAACGAAAGGAGGCAGGTAAGGATCATCCGGTTCAACGTCCGGTCTATTATATCAGCGAGGTACTCATTGAGTCCAAGCAAAGGTATCCGCATTGGCAGAAGCTGGTGTACGGAGTTTTTATGGCAAGCCGGAAGCTTAAGCAATACTTCCAAGGGCACCCAATTACGGTGGTCAGTTCTGCTCCTTTGGGAGATATCATCCAGAACCGGGAAGCAACTGGCCGGATTGCAAAGTGGGCTATAGAGCTGGGGCCGTACGGTTTGAAATATGTGCCTCGGACAGCGATTAAGTCTCAGGCACTTGTTGATTTCATCAATGATTGGACGGAAATGCAAGCACCTGAAGAAAAACCGGATCATACGTATTGGACCATCCATTTTGACGGATCCAGGCAGTTGGAAGGCTCGGGGGCTGGAGTCATATTAACTTCCCCACGAGGTGATAAGTTTTGTTATGTTCTCCGTTTAATGTTCCCTTGTACTAACAATGCAGCTGAGTATGAAGCCTTGCTCCATGGTCTTCGGATGGCTAAGGAGATGAATCTAAGTCGAGCTAAGTGCTTCGGTGATTCGGACCTTGTGTCTCAGCAAGTGTCTGGCACTTGGGACTCCAAGGACCCACTCATGGCAGCATATCGTCGTGAGGTGGATATTGTTGCAGGTTATTTCAGAGGCTATCAAGTGGACCACGTGGACCGGCGGAAAAATGAAGCGGCGGATGCTTTAAGCCGGCTGGGCTCTCAGCGCAAACCGGTCCCACCCAATGTTTTTCTGGATGTGCTGCACAACCCGTCGGTGAAGATCCCTGGTGAAGAGGATTTTGCCATTCCTGATCCGGAGGCTCAATTGGTGGCAATTCTTCATGTTATTCCGGATTGGACGCTTCCTTATCTGGCATACAAGAACCGGGGCGAGTTGCCAGAAGATGAGATTCTGGCCCGGCAGATAATCCGGCGATCCAAGTCCATGGCTGTCATCAACGGTGAGTTGCATCATTGCAGTGTATCAGGAGCTTTTCAACGTTGCGTGTCTCTTGAAGAAGGCCATGTAATTTTGCGTGAGATCCACGAAGGAGATTGTGGTCACCACGCCGGTTCAAAGTCTCTGGTGGCTAAAGCGTTTCTCCATGGTTTCTATTGGTTAACTGCTCATGCTGATGCGAAGGATCTGGTCAGACGATGTGATGGTTGCCAAAGGTTTTCAAGACGTGCTCATGTACCGGCTCAAGAATTGAGGATGATTCCAATTACTTGGCCGTTTGCAACTTGGGGGCTGGATATGGTTGGGCCTTTCAAAAGGTCCAAAGATAAGAAGACCCACCTCCTGGTGGTGGTGGACAAGTTTACAAAGTGGGTGGAGGCAGAACCTGTTAGCAAGTGTGATGCGGCCACGGCGGTTCAGTTCATCAAAAAGGTGATTTTCCGGTTTGGCTTTCCGCACAGTATTATCACAGATAATGGTACCAATTTATCCAAAGGTGCTATGAAGGAGTTCTGCGAATGGGAGCACATCCGGCTCGACGTTTCATCAGTGGAAAATCCACAGTCCAATGGTCAAGCAGAAAGAGCTAATCAAGAGATCTTGAAAGGCATCAAGCCCCGGCTCATGGTTCCTTTACAGAGAACGCCGGGTTGTTGGGTAGAAGAATTACCATCTGTGTTATGGAGCATCAATACAACACCCAACAGATCAACAGGATACACACCGTTCTTCATGGTTTATGGAGCGGAGGTGGTTCTCCCCAGCGATATCCGTCATGACTCACCTCGTGTCACGGCTTATGTTTAAGCGGACAACGAGACAGCACGGCAAGATGCTTTGGACCGGTTGGATGAAGAGCGTGACATCGCAGCCGCCCGGTCGGCGATTTACCAGCAGGATCTTCGTCGTTATCACAGTCGCCGAGTCAGAACCAGAGCCTTCCAGGAAGGAGATTTGGTGCTTCGGCTCATCCAAGATCAGACTGATATGCATAAGCTATCCCCACCTTGGGAGGGGCCTTTCGTGGTCAGCAAGAATCTGCACAACGGGTCGTACTATCTTATCGATATTCGAGAGCATAAGGACTCACGTACATCAGAGGAAGAGACTAACAGGCCGTGGAATATAGCTCATCTTCGGCCTTACTATACCTGAGCCATTGGCTATACTTATGTACATACAATGTATATATTATGATTAAGTATAATAAACCGGAACCTCAGCTAAAGCGGGGTATCTGTTCTTTTACATCATGTGAGGTTACACGGAGTTGCTCTAAAGCGGCCTCCGGTTTACCCCTTGAGTTCTCTTTGCTAAAAGCATCGTGTTATATCACTTGGAGGATTGGTCGTGTCCGAACCAATACCATGCCTCTTGATAGGCGAAAGCCACCAGATCACTTGGGGACTTGGTCATGTCTGAACCAGTCATGCCTCTTGATCGGCCTAAGGCCACAGAATCACTTGGGGGCTTGGTCGAACCCGAACCATGACCACGCCATTTGGTCGGCATAAATGCCACAAGAATCACTTGGGGACCTGGCTAACTAGAACCATAGTTACACCTAACGGGAGCTTGGTCGTGTTTGGCCATGGTTACGCCATTTGATCAGCTTAAATAAATCTTTTTTGGCAAACGTTTTTTTTCGTTGCTTTTGCTTCATACTTTTCTTTGAAGGGTTTTTTTTGCTTTTTATTGTGTTCTTTAAACCGACAAAGTTTTTTAACCAATCAATTGACGGAACACAGTTCACGTCAATCCGGAGACTATTTGTCCAGTTTGATCCTTGTTGTTAACATCCTCTTATGGAGTAACACGGTGTTCATTATAACCCGGCACGGTTTACATGGTAACCAGTGTCATATACATATACAGGAGTTGTGATTTCCTCCAACAGTGTGGGTTTGCAAAAGCTCCGCTTCAAGGTTGGCCAAGCCAACTTCACACTCAATGGTGGCAGGTATTATGTATCTCAAATTTTTTGATCATATACTTAAAATTTTGTTTTGGATATTTTGACTTTATATATACAAACATCATATTCCGCCTGATGGTACAACCGCGGTGGCACTTAACGAATTTCTTATTTCAGAAAGTATTTTGGAAAGTTCATTACCACAGGAAGAACAAGTTATGCGCGAAGGCATATCAACATCAAAGGTATCAGCTAGCCTATTACAAGGCAACATGGTGCCCATAATAACATAATTGTTTTGCACAAAGGAGAGACATTTTTAAAACCGGCTTCCGGTTTAAGCTTCGCCACCAGCCTGGCCTGATGGTTGTGGGTCATCCTGCGCCGCTTCAGCTTCCGTTTCTCTACCCAGTGGCTGAAAATCCACAATTGTCCAGTCAATTCCCATCAATGCTTGAAAAACAGCTTCGTCATGGATTAGTGAAGACGGGTCAATATCGGGAGCGTAAGTATGCTTACGGATTGGAGGGATCAGGTTTTCCGATTCATGGATTGGTGCAGCTATTCGCTTGTTCTGGCTGTCATATTGGGCTTGATAATGAGACAAATCTGCTTCCTTAGCCAGTTGACAAGCTAACGGACATACCTCCCGGTTTATGGCTCGCAGATCCGCTTCACCAAATTCTGACCCGTCTTCCTTCAAACTGGGATAACCTTGAGCCGCTTCAATAGGATCAAAATCCGGCACCCAGGCTTTTGCCCGGATTAAAGCATTGATTGCATCGGTTCAAGCAGCAGATTTCTTCAGCTCTTCAACCCGGGCAGGAAGCACTGACAGTTTCATCAAAGTATCTTGAATCAAAGTGGGCGCCGGTTTGTTATGAGACGCGATACAGATGATCCGCTGGGCACCAGTATACAATTGTTCAACCAAGGTATAGGCGGCTTTCAATTTCTTCCGCACATCTGACCCCAAGTGACCAATGCGTGTCCCTGAAATACCATAAAAGGTTAATAAACCGGCGACTCTGTAAGAAGGCAGAACCAATTCAGAAGGCAAGCTGGCTTACCAAAGATAGCAGTGGTCATGGCATGAACGTGCCGCTTTATGCTGGTCAGTTCATCCGTCACTGGTTTCAGTGCAGCCTCGGCATCCTCTGCTCGTTTGATCAAAGCGGACTTTTCAGTGGCCCAATCCGCCCGTTTCTTCTTGAAGTTCTCCTTAAGTTGTTCCATGGCGCTTAAGGCACTGGCCAATTCCTCTTTTGCCTTGGAGGTTTCAACCTGTTGGGTTTTCAGGTTTTCTCGCAGATCGATGACTTGGCTTTCTTTCGCCTTCAGCTCCGCCTGCAGGCATACAGATATATGTTTCAACAAATCGGTAGAAGGATTCAAGTACCAACCACATAACAAGTTATGCGCTTAGCACTTGGGGGCTAATGCATATTCGATCTTCATCTTTCAATTGTTTACAAAGTCCCAAGCTCAATACAAGTATTCAACTTGGCACTTGGGGGCTAATGGCTATTTGATCATATGTATTCTGATGCGGCAGTTTCAATTACTTAAAGTACCGGTTTAACTACGCTAAGTTGAACCGGCCCTTGGGGACTACATCAGCAAATTTCAAAGCATCAAGATTCATATTATTAAGTCCCGGTTTGAAAGAATATTTCAAATCGGCCCTTAGGGGCTAGGAGAGTCAGCAAGAATGAAAGCATACAAGCAGGAAGGAGCATATGGAAGTTACCTCATATTTATCCTTCATCATGTTAACCAGACCGGCTTCATAGTCACGGCTGGTATACAGCCGGTTCAGATAGCCGGAATGGATATCTTGGGTGTTCAGAGCAGCGTAAGCCGTCAGATCAGCATTCCACTTGCCTTTGCCAAAAGCAGCTAATTCTTCCTTGGCAGAATGTTTGGATAAAGCGACAGGATTGCTTGGCTCGGTATGGCCAGTGCCAGTAATGACAACTTCATCATCATTGGTACCGCCGGTTTGCACTGGAGCTGTTGGCTTGTCAGTAGGTTTTGCGGGACCGGTGGAGCTTTCAACCCGGAGGGAACCTGTGGGCTGATGGATAGGACCTGAGGTATCAGTAGGTATTTCCTCAGCAGTAAGATCATCATCTGGCTGCGGTGGATCATTGGGAATATCCTCAGGAATAGCCGCTTCAAGATTGGGTGTGGTGCCTGGTTCAAGAATGACATCTTCTTCGGCCGCTTTATCCAGGTGGGCCTTCTTGCTCGGCCTAGGTTTGGCCCTGAGAAGAATAACAAAATTAAATACAGCATATATTCTAAGGCAATATACTACAAACATCACAATAAATATAGCTTACCCAAGCACCGTTTTGAGCGGTGGGAGCTGAGTAGCCGACGACTCGCCAGAAGATGAGTGGGAAATAACCTGATAATCGAAGTCAGGCGGATTAAGAGGTTGACGAAAGTAGCCTGCTTTAGGACAAGCACTGACAAGCGAATTAGAGACCTCGGAATGACGTTTCTGAACCGGACTGTTCGATAAACCGGTGGAGGTAACTACCTGGCCGCTGTGCCGGGTGGTGCGGCGAGCTTCGTGTTGTTGAGTCTTCATAAGAAGTTTAGGATCCAAATAAGCAAGAGGATGAGAAAATTTAACTTTCCGGTTTGCCTGACGAATTTTTTGTGAAGGCAAAGTTTCTGAATCGGAAGAGAGAATAATTACCTCTGCAACATCCGCATGGCTGGCTTCGGCATCATCCTGACAAATATCATCATCAATAAGATGCATGAAAAATAAACCAAGTGAGTCAAGCTCTACCTCAAAGTCCGGATTATCCACCTCGTCATCAGGGGCCGGATTAGAAGATGCAGTGGTTCTTTTCCGGTGGGCAGTCTTCTTCACAGTTTTAGTTTTTTGCCGGGTTGCTCTTTCCGGTTTATCTGTTTTCTCTGGTTTCTCCTGCGGCAGCTTTTTGCTCCAAAACGGATCATCGCCCTGGTTATGCAGACACTGATATTAAAAACAATGACCAGACATATCAATAACAAATTCAGCAAAGAGAAAAATCAAAGTCTTATAGCTGGCGGTTTGTTGGTGGCACAGAAGGGAAGCAGGCCGGTTCTAGCGCAGATGTGCTCCGGTTCATTCAGTATCTTACACACAGCCTCTGTGATTTCTTCACCGGAGAGCTGGAGTCTTGAATGTCGCAGTGGGTCATCCACACTATCAGTATATTCGCACATCAAACCGGAGCGCTGACTAAGGGGCAGTATGCTCCATGATATCCAACAGCGAGCAAGGTCAACCCCTGTTAAACCGTTGGCCATAAAGGCCCTGAGCTTTGACAGCTGAGGAGCATATTTGCTTCTCTCCTGGGCAGTCAATCGTTGAGGAAAAGGATGGGTATTGCTGAGCCGCTCCAGACGAAAGCCAGGCAAGGGATTCTCACCAGCAGGGGAGGTGTCTTTGCAGTAGAACCATGTCTGATTCCACTCCTTGGGGTGACTGTGCAGCTTGGCGTGAGGGTATGTGACCTCTTTCCTTTTTTGAATCGCCATGCCACCCAACTCCGTATTAGAGCCATCAGTAAACTCAGTACGGCGGTTTAGATGGAAAAGATCTCTGAATAATTCCACTGTGGGCTCCTCTTGAAAGAACACCTCACAGAGCACTTGGAAGTGGCACATATTTGTAACAGAGTTGGGGCCAGTGTCTTGCGGATGGAGTTGGAAATCAGCTAGAACATCCCGGTAGAATTTAGAACCGGGCGGTTTAAAACCCCGGGCTAAGTGGTCTACGAAAACAACAACCTCTCCTTCTCAAGGTGTGGGGGGCATTCTTTGCCAGGAGCCCTCCAATGGACGGTGTCTTTGCTGCCCAAGGCGCCAATCAGGACTAAATCGTCCAGTTGATCCTCTGTGACGCGAGAAGGGACCCAATTGCACTCATACACTTGCTTGGCCATGATGAAATCTACAAAGTACATTGATATGTGCAATGTTAAACCGGAAGCAGGTCTATCTAAACCGGAGTTTATAAGCAACAGCATCCCGGCGGTTCAACAAGGGGACTAATTATATATGATAGATTGCTTTTTCAAAGGTGAACCGCCTATGTGGTAAAGAGGATACAGATCTAAGGCAAGAATGACTAAGGAAGGTAAAAACAGATTTCATAAGCTCGTAGTGAAATTTTGGATCTACCGCAAGACAGGAAAATAAAAGGATTTAGACCTAAAAGGTTGATCTCAAAGCAATTCACAAGGGACCAGATCAGTGTTTTATGCGCATAAAGGTTTGCTTTGGTAACAGAAGATAAGCCATTACGGAGAATACATCAGGTTTGAAGTTTTATTCATGGGCTAAAGAAGAAACAAAGGAAGAACAGCGCCAGAGTCTCGATGAACTTCGACAAATGAGGAAACCCTAGAACAGATCTGCGGGGGAAAGGAAAGAAGATTTACCGGAGCTGAGGAAGAAGCAGAAGGTCGCCGCGATGCTCTGGTGTGCTCAGGTTGATGCAGCGGCCAAGGTTGATGCAGAGGTCGATGGTGGCGGCGGAGCTCCGAAGCTGGGCGACGCGAGGAAGACGAAGCAGAAGGGGTCGGAGGGAAAGAGAAAGGAAATGACCCTTCGGTCCTATTTATAAAGAAAGGGATATGTCAGGCGCGAGAATCAAGTAGCCGCGAGTTTGGAAACAAAGTTGTGGCCTTAATTGTCGCAGGCTTGTTAACAGGATAAGGTTCTTTATAACCAGTGACGTCACACCGGTCTATCGCGAGCAGAGAAGATGACATCACGGCGGTTCAACAAAATACAAGAAGATGTTGAAGATGAAGATTTTTGCTAAGGATTGACATGAACCTGTTCAAATCAATTTGGGGCCTAATGTTGGGGATATTACTACTGGGCGTAAACCGGCCAGGACAAGCCGGGTTAACTTCATCAGTAGTTGAGTGTGATAAAAGCCCATGAGGGCAGATGAGGGCTAAAGGCCCATAATCGGTTTAAGGCCTATAGCTATAAACCGGCGTCGGTATGTAACTTGTGTTATAAGTTAGGAATAGTGGAGACCAAACCGGACGCATCTATGAGCCGGTATCAGGACTCTGTAAACCGACGGGCGTCCCCATGTATATAAGGGGACGACCCGGCGGCGGTTCAAGGACAGACAACAACTCGAGACATAGGCGAAGCTTATTTGCTCCCTAGTCGTCGAAACACCCATCAATTCCATCACAACTAGACGTAGACTTTTACCTTCATTGAAGGGGCCGAACTAGTATAAACTCTCTTGCGTCCTTGTGTCCGCTTTAACCCCTTCAAGCTAACCCGTAGCGATGGCTCCACGACTAAGTCCTTTCTCTAGGACTTCTGCCGTGACAAAACCACGACACCGGATATAGGTATATACATACATATTTTATGTAGCAGGGCAATATTTCAGTCTAGCCCATTGGCACTAGATGAGTCTATAATATTTATGTAATGAGTTCTGTAACACCCATGGAGCCTTGGTGCTGATCATGTTTTGCTCGTGGAAGAGGCTTAGTCAACGGGTCTGCAACATTCAGATCCGTATGTATCTTGCAAATCTCTATGTCTCCCACCTGGACTAGATCCCGGATGGAATTGAAGCGTCTCTTTATGTGCTTGGTTCTCTTGTGAAATCTGGATTCCTTTGCCAAGGCAATTGCACCAGTATTGTCACAAAAGATTTTCATTGGACCCGATGCACTAGGTATAACACCTAGATCGGATATGAACTCCTTCATCCAGACTCCTTCGTTCGCTGCTTCCGAAGCAGCTATGTAGTCCGCTTCACATGTAGATCCCGCTACGACGCTTTGTTTAGAACTGCACCAACTGACAGCTCCACCGTTTAATGTAAACACGTATCCTCTTTGCGATTTAGAATCGTCCGGATCAGTGTCAAAGCTTGCATCAACGTAACCTTTTACAATGAGCTCTTTGTCACCTCCATATACGAGAAACATATCCTTAGTCCTTTTCAGGTATTTCAGGATGTTCCTGACCGCTGTCCAGTGATCCACTCCTGGATTACTTTGGTACCTCCCTGCTAGACTTATAGCAAGGCACACATCGGGTCTGGTACACAGCATTGCATACATGATAGATCCTATGGCTGATGCATAGGGAACATCTTTCATATTCTCTCTATCTTCTGCAGTGGTCGGGCATTGAGTCTTACTCAAATTCACACCTTGTAACACAGGCAAGAATCCTTTCTTTGCTTGATCCATTTTGAACTTCTTCAAAATTTTGTCAAGGTATGTTGTTTGTGAAAGTCCAATTAAGCGTCTTGATCTATCTCTATGGATCTTTATGCCTAATATGTAAGCAGCTTCACCGAGGTCTTTCATTGAAAAACTCTTATTCAAGTATCCCTTTATGCTATCCAGAAATTCTATATCATTTCCAATTAGTAATATGTCATCCACATATAATATCAGAAATGCTATAGAGCTCCCACTCACTTTCTTGTAAATACAGGCTTCTCCGAAAGTCTGTATAAAACCAAATGCTTTGATCACACTATCAAAGCGTTTATTCCAACTCCGAGAGGCTTGCACCAGTCCATAAATGGATCGCTGGAGCTTGCACACTTTGTTAGCTCCTTTTGGATCGACAAAACCTTCTGGTTGCATCATATACAGCTCTTCTTCCAGAAATCCATTCAGGAATGCAGTTTTGACATCCATTTGCCAAATTTCATAATCATAAAATGCGGCAATTGCTAACATGATTCGGACAGACTTAAGCATCGCTACGGGCGAGAAGGTCTCATCGTAGTCAATCCCTTGAACTTGCCGAAAACCTTTCGCGACAAGTCGAGCTTTGTAGACAGTAATATTACCGTCAGCGTCAGTCTTCTTCTTGAAGATCCATTTATTCTCTATTGCTTGCCGATCATTGGGCAAGTCAACCAAAGTCCATACTTTGTTCTCATACATGGATCCCATCTCAGATTTCATGGCTTCAAGCCACTTTGCGGAATCTTGGCTCACCATCGCTTCTTCATAGTTCGTAGGTTCATCATGATCTAGTAGCATGACCTCCAGAACAGGATTACCGTACCACTCTGGCGCGGATCTCACTCTGGTTGATCTACGAGGATCAGTAGTATCTTGATCTGAAGTTTCATGATCATTATCATTAGCTTCCTCACTAACTGGTGTAGGTGTCACTAGAACAGTTTTCTGTGATGTACTACTTTCCAGTAAGGGAGCAGGTACAGTTACCTCGTCAAGTTCTACTTTCCTCCCACTCACTTCTTTCGAGAGAAACTCCTTCTCTAGAAATTTTCCGAATTTAGCAACAAAAGTCTTGCCTTCGGATCTGTGATAGAAGGTGTATCCAATAGTTTCCTTTGGATATCCTATGAAGACACTTTTCTCCGATTTGGGTTCGAGCTTATCAGGTTGAAGCTTTTTCACATAAGCATCGCAGCCCCAAACTTTCAGAAACGACAACTTTGGTTTCTTGACAAACCATAGTTCATAAGGCGTCGTCTCAACGGATTTTGATGGTGCCCTATTTAACGTGAATGCGGCCGTCTCTAGAGCGTATCCCCAAAACGATAGCGGTAAATCAGTAAGAGACATCATAGATCGCACCATATCTAGTAAAGTACGATTACGACGTTCGGACACACCATTACGCTCTGGTGTTCCGGGTGGCGTGAGTTGCGAAACTATTCCACAATTTTTCAAATGTACACCAAACTCGTAACTCAAATATTCTCCTCCACAATCAGATCGTAGAAACTTTATTTTCTTGTTACGATGATTTTCAATTCACTCTGAAATTCCTTGAAATTTTCAAATGTTTCAGACTTATGTTTCATTAAGTAGATATACCCATATCTGCTTAAATCATCTGTGAAGGTGAGAAAATAACGATATCCGCCACGAGCATCAATATTCATCGGACCACATACATCTGTATGTATGATT